>NC_054562.1:478741-551241 GCF_017654505.1 Polyodon spathula | reverse complement strand
AACAACCGCTGCTGCTGCAGAGTCTCTTCCAATAGGACCTCGTTTGTTTGGCGTCTCATCCGAAGGACGGAGCACAAGGAGGTTCAGTGACTCGCTCAGGGTCTCTCACACACACAGTGAGTCAGGGGCTGCTGCAGAGTCTCTTCCAATAGGACCTCGTTTGTTTGGCATCTCATCCGAAGGACGGAGCACAAGGAGGTTCAGTGACTCGCTCAGGGTCTCTCACACACACACAGTGAGTCATTGGCTTACAACCCATATTTCAAAGATTAACTGATGGGAAAGATTATCTTTTGCCGAAAACACAAACCAAGAAGCTTTCCTCTAGGTTTCAGCTTTATAGAAATGCTTGTTCCACCTTGTTGATCGCCTGCATAACGAGGCATGCACGCACACCCTCTCGCCCGCCCACCAGGGGGGGTGGTGGGAAGGGTTAATCAAAGTAACACAGAATGACTGTGAGGTAATTAAATCCACCTGAATTAACAGGGGCTGGAATCAAAACGAAAGACTGTGAGGGTGCGGAAGACGTCCGGCCGCTGTTCTTGAGGGATTTTAAAAGGGATTCTGTTTTGGCGATGACCTGCAGAGCGTGTATATATTCGCTGACCTCCTTGGCAATTATTTTAGTAGTGTTTAGGGTTTTGTTTTTCCTAGTACCTGCCGCATAGTGATCAGAGGGGTGTACAGTTTCGCTGAGTATCGGTGAATCGCGATGCTTTCTTTCCAAAGCGAATCGTAAGAGAGGTCTGTATCAATGAAGAATAATTGCATTTCATAGTTGATGAATACCCTGCCTCATTTCATTTGTGTCTTTTTATCATCATTAAATAATTATTTGATCTTGTTATTCATCATTCAAGTAGCCGAATGGATATACAGCTGTGGCCAAACATATTACAGCATCACCCTGTAGAATGAACTCCCTCAGCTTCACAGAGTCCAGTGAAAGCTGCTGAATAATGTTCCCTTGTTAACATATTGAATTCCACCCCTCTATATAGAATGAACTCCCTCAGCTTCATAGAGTCCAGTGAAAGCTGCTGAATAATGTTCCCTTGTTAACATATTGAATTGCACCTCCTCTATATAGAATGAACTAGGTGATACACAAAGTTTGGCCACAGCTGTACTATATCGTGGATTCCAGATAAAAATAACCTCTATATAAAATTGACAGATCAAGAAGCATTTCTCATTAGAAACCTTCCCGATTACTCTTTCAAGAGGATTCCTTCGTACCGCTCCCTCAAAACTGCTTCAAACATTACTAATCCTGATGCTATGAGGGCTGCTTTCTCTCCTCCTGCCTTGTCCTCTGTCTCCACTGCTAGAATGAACCCGATAACTCTGCTCCAGCCTCACCTTCTCCACGTCCGTGTCGCTGCTGGAGGAAGTGATGGAGCTGGGGGCGGGGTCAATGTGACGGGCGGGGCTCGGGATGGGGGGCGGGGGCTTCTTGAAAGTGGGCGGGGTTTGGGTTTTGGCCACCTTGTCGAAGAAGGAAAAGTCGGCCACGTATTTGCCATTGGCCGACAAGGACACGACGGGAGGGAAGGCGTAGCCCCACAGGATCTCGTCAGGTAGGTAGGAGGTGCGGACCTGACAGGTGGCGCTAGTGGGCTCCACCGTGGCACTCATGATGACCAGCAACTCGAAATCAGCCAGGTCGGGGTCTGTCCAACCGCCCCCTGCGGGGAAAAGAGATGTCAGATTGTATCGGGTGAAGATTGCAGAATTCGATCAAAATTTTTGTGGATAATTATAGAACAGGAGAAGACCAACTTCTGGGTTCTACATACACAGAAATGAACTACATCTACAGAAAAACACACACACACGTTATATATACACACATGCATAACTAAACTCACAGATGATCGCGTTAATTAAGCATTACAAAACTAATTGATCACCTTTGTCCACCCACGCGCGGAAGGGACTGTCGTCGTCGATCACGTGACAGAAGGTGAGCGGCAGGATGAGGAAGGGGCTGTCGCTGGACGTGTCCACGCTGAAGGACACGTTCCTCTGGTCCAGCCTCACCGTCTCGCCTTCTTTCGTCACGGAAGTCTGCAGGAGCTTTCCCGTCACCTGGCAGCCGATCAGGAGGCTCTTCCTCATGTTGGCCACTCGGATCATGAGGCAGGGCCGGCCGTCGTGGTCGGAGATCACCGCGTGCTGGCTGAACTTCACCGTCTCCCCGCGCTTTTTCGGCCGGGCCACTTTAGCCAGGAAGGTGCCGGTGATGAAGATCTCCAGGACCATGGTGAGGACCAGCTGGACGATCAGGAGGACGATGGCGAGCGGGCATTCCTCAGTGATGCAGCGGAAGCCGTAGCCGATGGTGGTTTGCGATTCCAGGGAGAAGAGGAACGCGCCGGTCAGAGTCTGGACCTGCATCACGCAGGGGGTGTGGTTCGCAGGAGGGTCGAATTCTAGGAAAAAGATTGAAGTTTGTCGGTTGTTGGGTTTTTGTTAGCTCAAACAGGAGATCCAGTGGTTAAATAAAAGGGCTTGTAACCCAGCAGGTCCCCGGGTTCAAATCCCAGCTCAGCCACTGACTCGCTGTGTGAGACCCTGAGCAAGTCACTGAACCTCCCTGTGCTGCGTCTTTGGGGTGAGGCGTTGTTGTAAGAGACTCTGCAGCTGATGCATAGTTCACTCACCCTAGTCTCCTATCTTGTAAAGCGCTTTGTGATGGAGATCCACTATGAAAGGCTCTATATAAAAATTATTATTATTATTATTATTATTATTATTATTATTATTATTATATTATTATTATTATTATTATTGTTATTATTAAATGTCTTTGAATTCTTATAATCTCCCCCTGGGATAATACAGTATGGCCAATTAGTAAAATATAAAGGGTTTTAATTAAGATCTAACCCTAACCCTAACCCTAACCCTAACCCTAACCCTAACCCTAACCCTTTTCTGATACAATTGTGTACTTACATATATCATGCAGAAAGATTTCCACATGAAGTACATTGTAACCACTTGTAATAACCTTGCAGTATAGTAACTGCTCTGCCAACACACAGTCATTAGAGACAATCAATGGAAAGCGTTACTGAAAGAAAGTTACCCAGTAAGTCCCCGTGGACCAAAGCCACCAGATACCACAGGACTCCAAAGAAAAACCACGTCCCAGCAAACGTGGCAGAGAACAAGAAGAGCTTGTAGCGCCACTGCATGTCCAGAAACGTGGTCCAGAGGTCCCGCAGGTAGAGGGCGCGGCGCCCGGTCACGTGATCAATCCGCACGTTGCTCCGCCCATCCTTCGACAGGACACGCCTCCTGCGCCTCAGTGCCGAGGCGGAGTTCTGGGCCCCCGCGTTGCCCAGCAGTGGCTTGAGGACGTCGGTCTGGGTGGTCTGGCTGTAGCAGACCTTCTGGGGAGAGGAGGGAGGAGTGGGGGAGGACATTCTGAAAGAGAAAGAGAGAGAAGGAGAGATAGATAGATAGATAGATAGATAGATATAGATAGATGTGTAAGACAGATTGTTTGAAGAGATCCTGCCACCTTTCTCTTTCTCCCCTTTTCTCTCTCCTCCCCCTTTCTCTTTCTCCCCTCCCCTTTCTCCCTCTCTATCTCCCTTTCCCATCCTCTCTTCTATCCTTCTTCCTCCCTCTCTCCAAAAAAAAAAGAGATTTGAAAGCTCAGTCCTGCGTGGGCAGTAATTAGATAATTTCCCTTCTGACTTTCACCTTAATTCTACAGAGTCGTTTTCCATTCTGCCTTTACAGAGAAAGAAAGGACCGATTTTTATCGCAGAAACTTGGCTTTGAAAACATTCCTCGTTTTGTTTTCTGTTTTCAACGCGGCTTCTGGGCGCGTTCCTTGAAAAATCTTACAACAGGCAAATCCTCTCACGAACCCCAGCATGGGAACTTTGTAACGTGGGATGCCCGATTACTATCAACACGACCTTTTTCATTCTTTTTTTAATCTGTTCTGGAATCAAAACAAGCCATTCTCGTCTCTCATAGAGCAGCCCAAATTTATTAGAACGCCACTCTCCCATTGCTTCTGTAATTTTGCATTTGATGTGCGTGTGAAATCAAAACTCTGCAGCTGAAAAATCTGGGGAAATTGTCTTGCAAACCAGCGATCGTCTCATTTAAGTGATGACTTTAAATCGGCCACACGTGCAATTTCGAACTGCGAGAGGAAAGGAACTGCGGAGCCGCACGCAGTCAAACGCGGGAGACTTTTCAGAAGCTGTTTAAGACGTCTGATTAAAGCACAAAGCGGGCTGACAAGTTTGAGGCAGAATCATTAATAAATAACCATTTAAGATGTTGTGAGGTAGTGCTACACAAACCTATAATTGATTATTCGATTATAAGAGACGTTGATTTATCCGGCTGGAGCTCTCCACAGACGAGGGGTGCTGGTGTCGATGGGGCTGATTCACCCTTCCGAGTGAAACGACAACCACTCTGGGTTTGTGTGGATCTCTGTGCTCTCCACAGAGTCTGAAGAAAAGCCGTGATCGATCGCCTCAAACCCCAAGCAGTTGTTTCTCCACTTCAGAGAGATTTGCATGAATAGGCACTAGGAACAAAACACATTTAATTCTGTCCCGTTAACTTAGATCACCTTATTCAGGGCGAGTGGGTGCACACAAGAGACTATCGCTGATGGGGCAATGGCTTCTTCTCTGATATTTTGAATTAACTACCACAGTAGATGTGCTCCCCGTTCTCTCTCCCATCCCTCTCTTTTATGCCCTCACCCTCCAGTCATCTCTACCTCTTTCATTTGCCCTCTCTCTTTCCTTCTCTATCACTCTATCTCACTCCCTCCACCCTTCTCTCTCCTTCTTTCCTTTCCCCCTCTCTCTCTCTTCCACTATCTCTCTCTTCCTCTCTCTCTCTCTCTCTCTCTCTTTCTCCTCTGTCCAAACGTACAGTGGATGAGGGGCCTAAATACCCCCTTTGTTTGGGCCACAGAGAGAGAGAACAAAAGGCTCACTTACAAAGACAGGCTCTGTGTGTTAGAGAGAGAGAGAGCGAGGGAGAGGGAGAGAGATAGGGAGGGAGGGAGAAAGGGAGAGATATATCATTGACAAAGAGGCTTCATTTGTATTCCGGTGAGCGATTGAATTGCCCAACGAGAATTTTTTGCCAAACCTTAACTCTTACTTCTCAATTCTCAAAGGACACATGGAAGACTAGCAAGCAAATGAACGAGACCCTCGCATTAGTTGGATGCTGCTTTTCCCCCCATATAAAGCAATGAAAAAAATGTCCCATGCATTTATTATGAGTGCAAACTGACTTTTTTCAACTGTTTTCCATATTTCATGCATGCAACGGCTAACATCTGTCAAGTCAGGATTCCTGAGGAATTTCTTACTAGGATTTTCACACCATTAAAGTCTACAGCTCTGGCCAAAAGTTTTGCAGCATCACCCTCTATATAGAATGAACTCATTTTGCTTCAATAATTCTAATGAAACCTGTTGGATAATCTTACCTTGTTAACACGCTGAATCGCACACTGGCGTGTTGTAGTTTCCCCCCATATAACGAGAAACCACCAGCATATTAAAAACTGTGACCTTTCTGGAAATGCTACTGTCCTGCTAGTATGGCTTTCAGTATAGATTTATGCAATATCATTTTATAGTTCCTTTGATTACATGATGTTAAAAAAACAATAAAATTAAGATAACACAGTACCACACCTCTTTACCAGACCTCTCTGTGCTTTACAATGCTTTCCTGTGCTTTACCAGACCTCTATGTGCTTTACAATGCTTCCCTATGCTTTACCAGACCTCTCTGTGCTTTACAATGCTTCCCTGTGCTTTACCAGACCTCGCTGTGCTTTACAATGCTTCCCTGTGCTTTACCAGACCTCTCTGTGCTTTACAATGCTTCCCTATGCTTTACCACACCTTTCTGCACTGTACAATGCTTCCCTATGCCTTACCACACCTCTCTGTGCTTTACAATGCTATTCTTTACCTATGCTTTGCCCTGCGTTATTACACTTTGCTATGCTTTTACTATGGAAAACTAACAGATTGCCAGTCAAAAGTTACACAGCCTAACAACTGACTTTAAAACACAAATATTCCTGCTGACATTTCTATACATTGTGATCATAAGAACATGCCCCAGTTTACACCACCCTTGTCTGTGAACAAAGTTTGTTCTCAAGGGAGTGGGGGGGGGGTATTACATTGCACTAGAATAATTTTACCAAACAAACTTTACTCACAGCAAACGATTTACAAAAGGAAACCACAAGGGAGCCACCCGCTGTGTGATTTTTCACATCTCGCATTTCCCTAGATCTTTGGAAAACTCCAATCTCCACTCCAACCGTTGTGTCTCCTAAAAGCTTTCTGTGAAAAGGGGGGAATTTGGGTCATATTCGCAAACCATTCGTTCACCACTGTCCCGGTTAATGTCTAGCAGCAGAGAAAGAAGGAGACACCTTCTTCTTCACACAGAGAGGGGTGACGAGGATGGAAGGGGCTGCCTAGGGTGGTCATGCTATCAATCAGAATCATCTTTGAAGACCTGACTGACAGAGTTCTGAGATCAGAACCGGACCAGCTCTGACGAGCTGAACAGACTCCTCTCGTTTAGAAATGTGTTTTATTTTTTATTTTATTTTACACAGGGCTATCTGCATCTATAAATTAATTTATTTATACAAAGCGCTTTACAGACAGCATGCCTCATGAAACAAGGCAGAAAAGTTAACATAACACAATGATATTAATAATGATGACAATACATAGCAAATATCGAGACAGGACCAAAGATAAAAATAAATACGAATAACAGACAAAATAGCGAGAGGAAAGGAGCCCCGCACGGTCAAACGCAGGGGAATTTTACAAAGCACAAAGCGGTCTGGCATCTCCACACTGAGCGTGTTTTCTATATCAATTTGCACATTTAAAAAGAGGAGTGACAGTTCTTTTGAAATGACTTCTTACCTCTGAATCGACGCGGTAGCGGCGTTTCCCTTCTGCAGGAATTAGCCAAGCCAGACGTTGATCAATAAATTGACAAAAAAAAAAACGCCTTTATAAAAACAAAACAACAACAACAACAACAACAAAACAAACAAAAAAAAAAAAAACAATAGAGGTGACAGAAACAGTCCCAGCCGTTTACGGTTCATTAAAACTCATTCCAACGGGTCAAAAGCGTTTAACTACCGGCCAAAAACTCGTTAGAATTGATTCGCGATAGATTAAAAAAATATATATATCTGTTTCCCGGTTTCTGATCTGTTTTAATGCATCGCTGTTGCCACAGCTGTCCCGAGAGATTTTGTTGCGAGAATAAAATTAATTTGTTCAGTGCGACTCATTCTCTCATTCTCCCTCTCTCTCTCTCTCTCTCTCTCTCTCTCTCTCTTGAAAAAGGGATATCTCTCTCTCTCTCTCTCTCTCTCTCTCTCTCTCTGAACTTTCTAGTGACTTGAAAAAGGGATATTTTAAACTCATTCAGAACCTCTCTCTCTCTCTCTCTCTCTCTCTCTCTAGTGTTTATAGTGGAATTGAGAAAAGGGGATATTTTAAACTCATTAAGAAGAGAACTCTCTCTCTCTCTCTCTCTCTCTGAACTTTCTAGTGACTTGAAAAAGGGATATTTTAAACTCATTCAGAACCTCTCTCTCTCTCTCTCTCTCTCTCTCTCTCTCTCTCTCTCTGAACTTTCTAGTGACTTGAAAAAGGGATATTTTAAACTCATTCAGAACCTCTCTCTCTCTCTCTCTCTCTCTCTCTCTCTCTCTCTCTCTCTCTCTCTCTCTCTCTCTCTCTCTCTGTATTTCAAAAGCTCTTTTATTGTCTTTCATGTCAAGATTATACTTTTAAGTTTTTGCCAAAGCAATTACACCCAACGCACAACACACTGTGAAACACTACCCGACTGCATCAACCAGCACGAAGCAATCCACCGTGAAACTAAATCTCCAGTACAAGACTCAGCCATCATGATACTACTGCTAATAAGAATAATAATAATAATAATAATAATAATAATAATAATAATAATAATAATAATAATAATAAAATAATAATAAATAATACATAGGTCTTTTTCAACCCCAGTGCCACCATCTCTACTATACTGGCGAAAAGGAACAACGTCACAATGGAAACCAGTAGGAGGAATAAGAATCCAAACCATTCAGACCATGAGCTCTGGGGCGAAACTGTATGAATGAGTGTCCCAGCTCTACGCAGGCCCCGCGCGTCGTGTGGATTCCTAATTTAAACCCTCTGTCAACCCGTTTTTAGCAGGTCCCGGGTTCAAATCCCAGCTCAGCCACTGACTCATTGTGTGAGACCCTGAGCGAGTCACTGAATCTCCTTGTGCTGCGTCTTTGGGGTGAGGCGTTGTTGTAAGAGACTCTGCACCTGATCCATAGCTCACACACCCTAGCCTCGTATCTTGTAAAGCGCTTTGTGATGGTGCTCCACTATTAAATGCGCTATATAAAAATAAAGATTATGATTATATATAATTTCACAGGGCTGGAAATAAGACAGTGGATCATTATGATCCATTCCTGGTTTCACTGTTTTCCAGAGCAATTATATTGAAAATCAACCATTTTACGCAATTATTATTATTATTATTATTATTATATTATTATTATTATTATTATTATTATTATTTTAGTGTCATTCCCTGTACCACGGCATCTTTCCAGTCCCGGGACAGCAGGAGCCAAGACCTCTTAACTACACTGGAACGGCGCTGGGCCGAGCTCAAAAGTAGTGTGAAACGGCATTATTTTGTACAAGACGATTATTTTTCCTCAAGAAAGCCGCTGTTGGCTGTTGTTTTGTGTTTTATAAAGACGAGGTGGTTAGTTCAAGTAAAAAAAAACAAACAAAAAAAACAGAAAAAACAGCGGATCTTGTATTTTGTAAAGACGAGAGAGAGAAAGGAGGGAGAGAGGGAGAGGAGAGAGGGAGTGAGAGAAGAAGAGACAGAATGGGGACGGGTGAATGAAGGAGAGAAAAATAATGAAAAGAGCAGAGAGAGAAAGAGAGAGCGAGAGAGAGAGAGAGAGAGAGAGAGAGAGAGAACAGGAAGCGAACGACAGCATAGGGACGACAACAAAGAAATGAACGACGGCACGGCGGCGCAAATCAGGGACGGGCCGGCATTCCCTGTGCTCTGAATACCAGGCTTCCAGCTGCTGGCACAAAAACACACACACACACAGGACTGCGTTCTTTCTTTCTTTCTTTCTTTCTTTCTTTCTTTCTTTCTTTCTTTTTTTTTTTTTTTTTTCATTTAAAAAAAAAAAAAAGGTTCTGTTCTTTTTTTCTTTCTTTCTTTCTTTCTTTCTTTCTTTCTTTCTTTAAGTTGTAATCTTTCTTCCTATTTATTTCTTTCAGCTTAACCCCCATATCTCTAAAACTATCTAACATGCCCAGTAATGTTATCTTTCTTTCTTTTTATCTAGAACATTTATATTTATTTCTTATCACATTATAAAAGTGCTAGTCTGCCTATTTCACCTTAAAATATCATTTTGGAAACTGTTATAAAGTTTAGTTCACCTTGTTTTGCAATATGCTTTACCACCCTCTCTGTGCTTTACAATGCTTCCCTATGCTTTACCACCCTTTCTGTACTTTACAATGCTTCCCTATGCTTTACCAGACCTCTTTGTGCTTTGCAATGCTTCTCTATGCTTTACCAGACCTCTTTGTGCTTTGCAATGCTTTCCTGTGCATTACCAGACCTCTCTGTGCTTTGCAATGCTTCCCTGTGCTTTATCAGATCTCTCTGTGCTTTACAATGCTTCCCTATGCTTTACCACACCTCTCTGTGCTTTACAATGCTTCCCTATGCTTTACCACACCTCTCTATGCTTTACAATGCTTCCCTATGCTTTACCACACCTCTCTATGCTTTACAATGCTTCCCTATGCTTTACCACACCTCCCCGTGCTTTACAATGCTTATGGGATAAAATGACTGAGAACAGGCTAGTGAATTAAACTCACTGTCTAGACCGGGGATGTCAAAAGCCTGCCCTGTTCTGAATCTTTTAATTGAACCAGTTCAATAAACCTCATCCACCCAGACCCTGAAGCAGTTCATCATCTCTCGGTACCTGTTAACCCTCCTGAGTGGAATGGAATGACTCTCCTTCTCTATACAAACCCATCCCCCAGGTTGGAACCCGGGGCTCCACAGGTGAAATGAACGTGGGCGTGGTCTGGCGTTGCAACATTCTCCCCCGAATGCCAATCGACGGGTCTGAAAATCCTAATCGCAAATGAGTGAACGGGTGACATCTAGTGGACAGTACGAGAAGTTCAGTCTGCTGTGTAGAGTGCTGACCAAAGGTTTTGCATCAGCAAGAATTAGACATTATTAAAAAAAAAAAAAAAAAAAAAAAAAAAGAGAGAAACATAATTAAAATATTTTATTCAACATCATCGTGTAATTAAATCCACTACAAAATGATATCGCAAAAGGAAAACACCTATACCGGAAGCCATAACAGATTTCAAAATATTTTTCAATTTTTTGTTCTATATAGGGGGTGATGATGCAAAACTTTTGGCCAGAGTCTTACAGCGGTTTTGGTCTCACTTTGCATGACTATAAATCCAATTGCAACAATGAATGGAAAAAAAAAGAAAATTTGATATTTTATTTATTAATACACAATACAATCCAAGTTACAGCATGTGTCGCAGACAATAGATCTCATTTACAAACGCATCGCTGGGCAACACGGTCAAAGAAGCATAGAGCAGATTCACTTAAAGTAAATCATATTACATACACACCTAGCATCAAAAGAAACTTATCGCTATTATAACACATTTATTTAAAAAACAATAAAGTAGATAAATGATGGCCATTGACAAAATGTTTTTGGTTTTAATCCCATGATCGTTTATCCTTGCCCATGACAGGCTTGAGTGACTAAATGAAGCTCTTAATCACCTAATTAGTGAGACAGTTGATTGGACACGGGATAGGGAGTGATTTCAGCTGTTGAATTGCAAGCGATAAAGAAAAATCGCAGAAAAAAAACCCAGTCTAGATCCTATAAATATACCTGCCGATTATAAAATGAATGACGTGCACCACAAACTGGAATCGTTTAAATTTTGTCAGTGACAAATAACAGATTAGGGACAAAAAATTTATATATATATCAATATATTATATATTATATATATATTATATATATATATATATATATATATATATATATATATATATATATATATATATATATATATATATAAGATGGTTTTAACTGACAAAGGGACGAACTTACGAGTTGTAATGTTGTCGCCGTTGATTTTTTTGTAATGTTATTTCTTGCCTCCTCTTGGAGACGCTTGTTTATTAATGATTCTATACTGGTTAAGATCTGAATGATATTCCAGTCACCTCGTTTCTTCTCTACAGTCTATTCTGTTTCGGAAAGAATTGGGGTTTCCAGAGTGAAAAACAGGGGCTTTTTTTTTCAATTCATTGAAGCTGTAGCAACTATGAAGCAGTTAAAATAGGAATTTGATAACAGAATCGCAATTTAAAAACGTCACATTGTGTGTGTGTGTATGTGTATGTGTATATATATATATATATATACTCAAAATTAAACTGAATTAAATGAATTACATGATACAAACTATTATTATTATTATTATTATTATTATTATATTATTATTATTATTCAACTTGCCAGCAATTTGCTTCGGTGTAAAACAGATGGCCTTTTCTCTACCGAGCCGTTCAGAGCCCCTTTGATTTGCTGTGTATTTTTGCAAAGCTCCCTGAGATGCTTGCACTGTTAGGACACTGTATCAAGGAAGCTGCCACTCTATCTGAAAACGCACTCTGTCCCATGATCCAAAGCAACCAGCTTTTATACAATTGAGGCACAAGTTAATGATGTGTCATTCCCTCCCTCCCTCACTCACTCTCTCTCCCTATCTCTGTGACTATCCAGAGCCGCAAAAGAGCGTCTCTGCTGAATTATCTCCTCCGTTTCAAGCAAGCTTGCTCTCTGACCAATCCTGGGCAGGCTCATTCTCTTGGCTTCCCCGCCTCTGGGGAGGGGGCGGGAACTGGGACTGGGAGGGGCTTGGCCCGTGAGGTCACAGTGGGAGTGGCGGAGTGGTTTGGGCAGAGCCTGCAGGGAGCTCTGCTCCCCGTATGTCTGAATCCTCCACACCTTCAGATTACAATGCCTGTCCTTGGCCCTCGCTACCGCTTCGTCGAAAGAGAGGCTGGCCACCGCAGCAGCCCCGTTCCTCTTCCCGCGCTCCCCCTCCCCCTCCGCCTCTCCCTCCCTTCCCCCTAAGCTCCACCTGTTCTTCCCTCTGCCCTCGCTCTCTCCCTCGCTCCCTGGCGGCTGCAACTGGAGTTGGTGAAGCTGATGCTTGACCTTCAATGCCGGGGGCAGTTTTGAAAATTGAGGCTTTGGCGCAACAACGGGTACTGATTTTGCCTGGTAAAGTTTTGGGCGTGGCATGATTGGCGCGCCCGCTACTACCTGCATCCGAGCACCTTCCATTCCTTCTACTCTCACCTCCTTTTGGGTCTCCGAATTCTCCCCCTCCCTCTCTCTCTCCCCCTGCCTCTCCCCTCTGTGTTTTGATCCATCTCCCTCCACCCCTTCGTTCTCGCTTCCCGTTTGATCGTCTCTCACCTTCGCACCCGCTGCCACCATTTGTCCACCCGCATCCCTGCTCTCTTTCATTTCTAACTCCGTAACCTCACCCAAGCCCTCTAGTTTTCCAGCTACCTCTTCCCTCTCCGTCACGAAACCCTCTTTAATTTCTTCGGCACCTTTTCTCCCATCACTCGAACCTCCAACCCCAATCTCCTGCACCATTCCATCCGTTTCATGATCATCAGTCCCGTCTGCACCCCTCGCCTCGCTGCCTTCTCCCTCCTCCATGATACCCTCCTCCACGGAATCTACTTCCACATCCGTCTGTTGAGCCATATCTGGCTCTGCGGAGCTAAATTCACTCCCGACTATTTCTGCCTTTCCCACCGAAACGCTTCCCATCTCACTGTGTGCATTTATCCCATGGGTTTCTAAAGAGGCCAGACAATGGTCTACCAGAGACTGGATGAAGACCCCAACCCTTGCCAAATCATCCTTCGAATCTTCATAAGAAGCCACTGCTTGCCTCTCACTCTCCTTGCAAACTCCTATTTCATCACCTTGAAGAATTTCTGGGAGTGCCTCGTGTCCTACAAGCTTTTCCGGATCTCCTATTGGTCCTTCATCAAACCCGGATCCCTCCCGCTGCTCTACACCTTCTGGTTCCACTTGGAGCTGCCTGCCATCTGCATTTCCTTCTGCAGACATCTCAGGAGCTTCCAAAACAGTGGTGGGATAGCAAAGGAGGTCCGTTTCCAGATCATCAGCGAGCTGAGGGACGTTCGCGGACTCTAGCAGGCTCCCCAACTCTAAACCAGCCACGCTTTCAAGCTGGGCTCCTGTGGGACAGACCCGACTGCTTTCAGCGAAGCTCTGCATGTCAGACTCTTCCGTATCAGCAGAGCGAAGAAGCGCCACGTCGTCGCATGCCTCCGGTGGATCCCTTGAGTTAAGATCAATCGCCTGCATTTCACCGCAGGTCTCGCTGTCCTGCACTGGTGTAGCCGTGATCGAGTCTCCAGCACACTGCCACCTACCCTCGTCTCCCGGCCCACAAGTAGGTTCCGCCCCTTCATTTGACTGCCCCCTGGTGGCTTGGAGGTCCAGCGTTTCAGAAAGAGCAGGTCGGTCGTTTCGCTCTGAAGGGCTGCCGGTGTCTTCGAGTCGG
Organism: Polyodon spathula; assembly: GCF_017654505.1. Lineage (NCBI taxonomy): Eukaryota > Metazoa > Chordata > Actinopteri > Acipenseriformes > Polyodontidae > Polyodon > Polyodon spathula. The sequence continues at coordinate 537,418 of NC_054562.1, read as the reverse complement.
TCAGTTTCGTGGTCGACTCGGGCAGCCGCGGGCGTGTCCTCCTCCCAGATTTTGAGGTGGGGAGGGTCAACGTAGTCCGGTAGGCTGTAGAACTGCACGTCTTCGTCGCTGTCGCTTTCCATTTTGAACTGGTTTAGCTGGGAGGACAGGCTGGAGGGAGGATCGTACATCTCGCTGCTGAAACTGCAGCAGTCCTCATCCTCATAGCAAGGAGGCTCCACAGAGAACTCTGCAACCTGTCAGTAAGAGAGAGAACGCAGCACATTACATGGCTGGCCACTGTAACCCGCTTAGTAAATACAGGATCACGTTGCAATGTTAACATGTACAGTTACAATGTACTTAACATGTGCATCCTTGTCCACGACATGTGTAAAGTACACAACTGCATCAGAAAAAGATTAGGGCTAGGGTTAATTTGTGCAAAAAGTATTTGCTAAGTAAGAAACCGAGTGGTTAAGGCAGACACACAGACAGACATACAGACACACAGACAGACAGACAAACAAACAGAGTCAGACAGACAGACACACTCATACAGATAGACACAGACAGGCAGATATACAGACACACAGACAGACAGACAAACAGAGTCAGACAGACAGACATACAGACACACACACACAGATAGACACAGACAGGCAGATATACAGACACACAGACAGACAGACAAACAAACAGAGTCAGACAGACAGACACACTCATACAGATAGACACAGACAGGCAGATATACAGACACACAGACAGACAGACAAACAGACAGACAGACAGACAGACATACAGACACACACACACAGATAGACACAGACAGGCAGATATACAGACACACAGACAGACAGACAAACAGAGTCAGACAGACAGACATACAGACACACACACACACAGATAGACACAGACAGGCAGATATACAGACACACAGACAGACAGACAAACAGAGTCAGACAGACAGACATACAGACACACACACACACAGATAGACACAGACAAGCAGATATACAGACACACAGACAGACAGACAAACAGAGTCAGACAGACAGACATACAGACACACACACCCGTCTATCTATGTCACACAGTCCGTCTATATGTCTGTGTGTCAGCAGACAGACAAACAAACAGAGTCAGACAGACAGACATACAGACACACACACACACACACACACACAGATAGACACAGACAGGCAGATATACAGACACACAGACAGACCTGTGTTGTCCCCTCTCCCGTGTCCATCATGTCATCGTCCAGGAAGCCGAAAGTGTCCAGAAAGTCCAAGGGCAGCTCCGAAGGTCTCTCCTTGTCCCCGTGCATGTCTTAAAACAAAACAACGAGAAGAAGATGAGACATTTCTCTCATTTCTAGCACAGCAAAGCTACTTAAAAAATTCCGAAGCTGACATTTTCTTCAGCCTGTATGTGCTTATTATACCTAAGCCTTACCCGATCCCTAACCCTTATCCTATCCCTAAATCTATCCAACTCTAATGGGTCCTTTCAAACCAAACACGCTAAAGCATCCAGCTTAACATCCTTTTTTATATAAATACCCCAGACAATAGCCTTGGTGTGAAAAGACTTTCTCTCTCACTCTGACTCTGCCAATAACCCTAACTCTTTTCCTTTTATGTAGCCCATTAAAAACTACTTTATGAACAGGAAATCTCTGCTGAGTATAACCAGGTACAGAGCTCTCTATCAGTCACACCTCCAAGTCCAACACTTCAACGCATTCTCCCTTTTCTCCCCCACTAGAATTGATTAAGCTCAGTGCTTTTTCAAAACAGTGCCAAGTAGGTGTATAAGAATAAGAATTTATTTTGCAGAGATAGAATGAATGTGAAGGTATGTGGAGTTTTAAAGCAATATCAAACTCAGCTCTCTAATTACTGTGTGTATCGTGCAAAAAGATTTCCAGATGAAGTGCATTGTCACTCTGCATGATAACATTGCGATGATGTGTGTGAGCCCATGCGGATTCAGTAAGTAACTGCTCTGTGAACACACAGCAGTTAGAGACTCCTAATAGAAAGGGCTACCCCCTGACACTCCCCGGAATCGTCTCTCGTTTCCCAGCTCACCCATGTACTCCCCTTCCTCCTCCTCTTCCTCCGGATGCTCCTCCTCTTCCTCTGAACTGATGCTGGAGCTCCGCCCACTGTGACCACTTCCTGCAGCCTCCATCTCAACCTCGACGTCCGTCTCCCTGACTTCCTGTCTTTCGGCTTCCTGCAGCCCCGCCTCTTCCTGCGACTCCGACTCGGGACTTTCGTTGTTCTCTGTAGCGGCGGGAAATAATTGCTTTTGGTTAAATTGAAGGTACAAAAAGGAATACCCGCCCGCAGAGATAACACGGACACAAACAAAGGAGATAGCTGCTTCTGCATCCAGCGCTCAAAGAACATCACAGACATTTGGAGAGCTTTTTGAGATGTTATAGTAATAAAATAATGACTGGGATCGCATTATTGAGGAGTTTGGTGATAAAACGAGTGATCAAGAGAGGATTTATCAGTGTGCACGACTATGAAGAGAGATGTGATCAATACAGCGAACAAGGGGTGGGGCTTGGCTGGAGACGCAGTACTGAGTGTCCTTTTGCGATTCAGTGCCTTTTAAACTTGTTTTACTCTAAAAAAAATATTTTAACTCACCTTTATCTCCCTGTTCGACCTTCGCCCCGAGATCTGGAGAGTCCTCCACCGTCGTCCTCTTCTCTTCCCCTGCTTTTTCGGCCCCTTTGTCGCCATTAGCTCCCTGTAAAACCCCTAAAGCCAGTCCAGAGGTGATATGCAGCGGGACGGTCACCGAAAAAGGTCCAGAAATATGAACTCCAGCGCACCTCTCTGCGCGGTTGCTGCGACCCTTCGGAGAATTCGAAGACAGGTTGTCCAAGCTGGAGCTGCCAAGCCCCGCCTCTGCCCCGCCCACCACGCTGACGCTGGCCCCGCCCCCTCTGCGATAGGTCACGGCGTATCCTTGGGAGCCTTTAGCCCCTGGCTCTGCGCCCAGCGAGGACGCGATCAGGGGGGAGGGGGGCAGAGAACTGGGGTTTTGCTCGTGGGGTCCGAAGCTTTCGTGGCGGATTGGGGTTCGACTGGAGCGCCGCTGGTTGACTGCATCAGAGGATGAAAGAAAGACTGCTGTGATCCCTAATTGAAGGTCTGGGGTTTAGAGTTGATTAGGCTTTGTGTTGATTTTAAAATTTCACTTTTTACTTGTAAGGTGTTACCTGGTTTAGCTCCACTGTATTTATCTGATCTCTTATCAGTGTACACCCCTTCACACAACCTTCGCTCAACTGATCTTGGATTGCTATGTGTTCCCTCTGATCACCCGCGTTCTATGGGCGATGGGGCTTTTTATTATTATGCCCCAAAACTTTGGAGCCCCATTCCTAAAGAGAGCAGAAATTCCGCCACTCTTAATGCTTTTAAATCTAGCTTAAAGACCTACTTTTAGAGAAAGGCATTATTATGACTGTTTCATTTGTTTGTAAAGCACGTTGAGCTGTTGCTATCGTAATAAAATGTATTTTTATATAGAGCCTTTCATAGTGGAGCACCATCGCAAAGCGCTTTACAAGATCTGAGGCTAGGGTGTGTGAGCCATGCATCAGCTGCAGAGTCGCTTACAACAACGCCTCACCCCAAAGACGCAGCACAAGGAGGATCAGCGGCTCGCTCAGGGTCTCACACAGCGAGTCAGTGGCTGAGCTGGGATTTGAAATAATAACTATCATTATTATTATTAGGGCCAAGCAATCCAAAATGGTCTGATTCCCAGCTGTGATTGAAACGCGCACATGGCTCCACAGGGATCAATTGAATTCTTTAAAAAAAAAAAAAAAAGGCGGCAGAATTTTCTGCTTAAAACAGCAGCCCAAGTCACAACGCAGTTCACAGGTACCAAGAAATAAGCAAACCCATTTGAGAATCACCTTCTAGTGCGCAGGGCAGGGAGCTGAGTGAGTCCATGCTCTTGGCTGGCCTCATATGAGCCTTCAGTTTATCTGGAAGGAGAAGCGTGAATTTAGTTGTCATGTTGGGAAGTGCCAGTGTAAGTCAAGCGTTGATGAGGAGGATAAAGGCTCTAAAGACTCTATCCACAGGGGGTTCCCAGATTATTATTATTTTTTTAAATAACGGTACAAATTTGCAGAGAGCATTTCTCTCAGACCTACCTTTGCCCTCGCCCTTCCCCTTTCTCTTGTCGCTGTTGTTCGATCGGCCCAAGTTAAAAATCGATTTCCATTTTTTCACCTTCAAAGACCCTTTCCTCCTGTGCGAGATGCAAAAAAAAATTCTGTTATTATTATTATTATTATTATTATTATTATTATTATTATTATTATTAATAGCCGCTAGGAATCCGCCCTGCTTGCTTCCGTCTGCAGGCAGACAGAGATCAATCCGGTTTCGAGATGGGACTGCTGGTATTTCTCCCCGTGCCGCTGCTGAACAAAATCCCTCCGTCTCAATCAGCAAATTCATCTTCCAGCAGATATCAAGCCAAACAAGCACTTCATAGAAACATAGACGACAGCCAGACTATTGCCTTCCATGGAGGTTATTGATTATTGATATTCTATACTGTATTATGCTATAGTGTTGTGTTACACTTTGCTCTGCTTTTACTGTGGAAAACTTTATAAGGTTAGTTTATCCTGATTTTTAATATACTGTACCACGCCTCTCTGTGCTTCACAATGCTACCCTATGCTTTACCAGACCTCTCTGTGCTTTACAATGCTTCCCTATGCTTTACCAGACCTCTCTGTGCTTTACAATGCTTCCCTATGCTTTACCAGACCTCTCTGTGCTTTACAATGCTTCCCTATGATTTACCAGACCTCTCTGTGCTTTACAATGCTTCCCTATGCTTTGCCAGACCTCTCTGTGCTTTACAATGCTTCCCTATGCTTTACCAGACCTCTCTGTGCTTTACAATGCTTCCCTATGCTTTACCAGACCTCTTTGCTTTACAATGCTTCCCTATGCTTTACCAGACCTCTCTGTGCTTTACAATGCTTCCCTATGCTTTACCAGACCTCTCTGTGCTTTACAATGCTTCCCTATGCTTTACCAGACCTCTCTGTGCTTTACAATGCTTCCCTATGCTTTACCAGACCTCTCTGTGCTTTACAATGCTTCCCTATGCTTTACCAGACCTCTCTGTGCTTTACAATGCTTCCCCTATGCTTTACCAGACCTCTCTGTGCTTTACAATGCTTCCCTATGCTTTACCAGACCTCTCTGTGCTTTACAATGCTTCCCTATGCTTTACCAGACCTCTCTGTGCTTTACAATGCTTCCCTATGCTTTACCAGACCTCTCTGTGCTTTACAATGCTTCCCTATGCCCAGACCTCTCTGTGCTTTACAATGCTTCCCTATGCTTTACCAGACCTCTCTGTGCTTTACAATGCTTCCCTATGCTTTACCAGACCTCTCTGTGCTTTACAATGCTTCCCTATGCTTTACCAGACCTCTCTGTGCTTCACAATGCTTCCCTATGCTTTACCAGACCTCTCTGTGCTTCACAATGCTTCCCTATGCTTTACCAGACCTCCCCGTGCTTTACAATGTGCTTTACAATGCTTCCCTATGCTTTACCAGACCTCTCTATGCTTTTCCTACAGGAAGGCGTTCAGTATTTCAGTCCTGGCAGGGAATCGCAGAGTTGCAGGACAGACTGACAGATGGACAGACTCACTTGGTGTCGGTGACCTCAATGATGGCGTGGTACGGTCTCATCTGCGGAGGCCCGTCTCCGGGGCTGAGCGCGCTCGGCATGTTGAAGGGAAGCGCTCGGAAGTACGGATCTTCCTGATTGGGCAGGAAAGTCGGTGAGGGGAGGGACTTGGGTCGTTGGTCGTGGTAATCTTGAAATAAATAAATAAATAAATACATTTCCAATTATTATTATTTTTTAGTTTTCGTGACCTCTTCAGGTCTTTACCTGAAACAAGTTTTCTGATGTATGCATTATTATTGACAGCTGGGACGCGATGCTGTAATCTGGGCTTGTTGAAAAATTGTACCTTTGAGACCTCTCTATTGAATTGAAGCAAGATTTATAAAATTATTTAGTTTCCCATCACCCAGGTTTTCCCCAGAGGTATACTCCTCATCTCCCAGAGTTTAACCTGGTGTTCCGTGTTTAATAATGTGCTTTACCAGACCTCTCTGTGCTTTACAATGCTTTCCTATGCTTTACCAGACCTCTCTGTGCTTTACAATGCTTCCCTACCAGACCTCTCTGTGCTTTACAATGCTTCCCTATGCTTTACCAGACCTCTCTGTGCTTTACAATGCTTCCCTATGCTTTACCAGACCTCTCTGTGCTTTACAATGCTTCCCTATGCTTTACCACACCTCTCTGTGCTTTACAATGCTTCCCTATGCTTTACCAGACCTCTCTGTGCTTTACAATGCTTCCCTATGCTTTACCAGACCTCTCTGTGCTTTACCTCCCTATGCTTTACCAGTCTCTGTGCTTTACAATGCTTCCCTGTGCTTTACCAGACCTCTCTGTGCTTTACAATGCTTCCCTATGCTTTACCAGACCTCTCTGTGCTTTACAATGCTTCCCTATGCTTTACCAGACCTCTCTGTGCTTTACAATGCTTCCCTATGCTTTACCAGACCTCTCTGTGCTTATAATGCTTGCCTATAACCCACCGTGCTGTCACTGCGCTTCGTTACAGTTTGCTGTGCTGTCACTCTAAGGAAACATTTCTATTGGCACTGCTGTGATCAAAACCCTACAGGAGCTCAATAGACTCAGACCGAGGACTCACCCCCAGAGGCATCGTTAAAGAGCTGCTCCACGTGCATCAGTATGAACTCCACCACGATGGACTGAATCCTGACCTCCATGAACGCTGCTGTGCCGTTGAACCCGGATTCAATATCCTTCGACCTGGCAATGAGAAAACAAGCACACTGTCAAGCAGCTTCCTCTTCTACACCCACTTCTACTCCCCCCCTGTACACCACACGGGACCCCTGCGCTCCCCTGACGTGCACTTTACCAGGGGAGACCCTCGGGGACCCCCGCGCTCCCCTGACTGTGAGACTCCTCCCCTGCACACCACACGACCGTGCCTTTACCAGGGGAGACCCTCGGGGACCCCCGCGCTCCCCTGACTGTGAGACTCCTCCCCTGCACACCACGCGACCGTGCCTTTACCAGGGGAGACCCTCTGGGACCCCTGCTCTCCCCTGACTGCGTGACTCCCCCTGCATACCACGTGGCCGTGCCTTTACCAGGGGAGACCCTCGGGGACCCCTGCGCTCCCCTGACTCCAAACTGTCGTAGTGTGCTTACAGTCATGTGGTAACCCTAACTAAAGGTATTATTGGGGTCCTACCTGAGCAGGTTAGGTGCCCACACAATTGCCAGGTTGCGGGAATGCATGTTGGTCTCATGTGAAAACGAGGCCATTCGAATCAGGTGTCGCATTAAAAACTCCAGTGTCCTGAGAGAGAGAGAGAGAGAGAGAGAGAGAGAGAGGAAGAGATAGGGGAGGTACGTGAGGAGAAGGGAGAGGAAGGTGAAGAGGCAATGAAAAGGAGGTGGAAGGAGAGCAGAGAAGGAGGAGAGGGAGAGAGAGGAGGGCAGTGAGAGAGGAAGAGGGGGAGAGACACATTTACTAGAAAATACAAGAAATGGCTTAAATAACAGATAGACAGACAGGCTAACAGACAGACAGACCTGTAATGAGGGTTCGGGAGTTCCCTGAGCACATCCTTGATTTTGACCAATCGCTCTTCTTCCAGCTGTATCGCCACGGCATCCTGCACAGTAACAGGAAGTAGAGGGGAGGGGCAAATGTAAAAGCGTCTTCCTTTGCACATGGCGTGTCTTTCACAGGCGCGGATAACAGATACACAAAAAAATTACTTCATATTTGAGACCTTTATTGTGAATTAAAAGTGATTTCGTCAGCTACAGTCAGCGCTATCGTCAAGATGGAATTTGCATAATGGTCAAGCCGAGTCACATGACTCCCATCTCCCGCACCTCTGTCTGATTCAGTCAGTCAGTCCTCTAGATGTAATGGAAAGAGAGCGAGGAACTTCTCCTAGTACCAGCTACTGCTTTAAGAAGGGTTACAATGAAATGCTGACGAAGATGACAGCGACTGAGAGCACATCGACTATGACTGTGGAGACACACACAAACGAACCCACTGACACACACACACAGACAAACAGAGAGAGAGAGAGACAGACAGACAAACAAAAACAAAGAGAGAGAGAAAGAGAGAGAGAGAGATTGAGGGCATCGACTATGACTGTGGAGACACACACACAATTAGAAATGAAGAAAACAGACAAAAAGAAGCGAAGCCACTGAGACACACACACACACACACACATACACACAAAGAGAGAGAAAAACGCACATAGACATACAGACAGAGACAGAGAGAAACACAGAGAAAGAGAGAGACACCCATACACAGAGAGAGAGAGAAACAGAGAGAGATACAGACAGAAACACACACACACGCACATCGATAAAGTAAAGCATTCTCTAATGACTGAGGCCATGGTCAAGGTCACTTTTGTGTTACTGATGAAGGAGAAGGAAAGAAAACTTACCGCAAATTTATCATAGAGCTGGTAGGTGAGGAGAGGGTTGGGGAGCTCTCTGAAATAGGCTTTACACAGTGAGGAGACACAGTGAATATCCTGGAGGTACACATCCCGGTTCAAATCAGGACACGACTCCGAGTCAAACTCGTTCCTAGAGAGAGAGAGAGAGGGAGAGACAGGGGGGGGAGAGAGGGGGAGAGAGAGGGGGGAGAGAGAGAGAGAGAGGGAGAGAGAGAGAGAGAGAGGGAGGAAGAGAGGGAGGGAGAGAGAGAGAGAGAGAGAGAGAGAGAGAGAGAGGGGGGAGAGAAATTTAACTATAACATCAGCATAATTTATTTTATTATATTTTTTATTTAACATTTATTGTAATCAAAGAAACTACAAAATGATATAGCAAAAAAAAGTCTAAAAAGAATTCAAAGAGAGAGAGAACCGGCTTGCTAAACTCAAAGACACAAACAACACTGTACCAGAATTTCTGTATAGAAAACTCCAGATAGACAGACAGACAGATGAGTCTCCAGACAGACAGTTGGCTTACCTGAGTCTCTGTGTATTAGACGAGACTCCAGACAGTCTATAAATCCCATCAACCACACCATGTTCCTCCACGAAACTACTGCAGGCACGCAAAACCAGGGGGACTGAGAGAGAGGGGGAGAGCGAGAGAGAGAGAGAGAGAGAGAGAGAGCGTGAGGGAGGGGAGAGGGTTAGGGTCTGCTCCAAGGACGTTGCTGGATGATGCTGTTTATATAAAGTGCAATGGATGGACCTACATTTAAGAGCTGGATTCTGTGACTGGCTTTCCTGTTTGAGCTACCTGTAATGAATTGGGATTTCAACCCATTGAATTGAATGGGGAATGGATCAAATCATACACTTCAATACAGAACAGTGGCGACACATTTCTTGCATTGCAGTCAAACCAGAATCATTACGTCTCTAAAATATTGACTCCGATTTCTGTTCCTGTTTAAACCGATTCCCACGCGATCGAAATTTGCAATCAGCCGCATTCCGCGAAAATTAGCTTCTCGATTTCAGAAGGCAGCTAAAAGCCTTCACTTGAAGTCATTGTTGAGTGAGCCAATTAAACTGGCTTCAAACAAAATAGCAGCAAGATCGATCATGACAATTATTATATAATTATTAATTAAATGTCTTCGAAGGGACTGCGAAATTGAAACAGAAATGTTAAAGATAACGAGAATCCTCTCTGCTGGGGTTCTTACTCTCCTGTCCCGTTGCGTTCAGGTGTTCTCGAAGGTCACACCCAAAAACCCGTTCTTTGTTCCCCCCTTTCCGTTTCCCTTTCTGGCGTCCCTTCATTGCTCTCCTACAAGGATTAAGACCTCCCCATCCAGGAGGGGGGGGCGGGGGGTCAGGGCTGGAGCCGTGGAGTCAGAGATCACCAGGATGCGCTCCGTAGTCAACTCCGATCGAGAGGACGCCTCACTGAGAAAGAGAAGAGGTGGACCTGGAGAGAGATAGAAAGACTTTTGGAAGACAGTTTGGCTACTCTGCCTGATCAGTCTAGTTCCTCGTAAAAGCCTGGGTAAGAATTGTAAAGCACAGAGAGGTCTGGTAAAGCACAGGGAAGCATTGTAAAGCACAGAGAGGTGTGGTAAAGCATAGGGAAGCATTGTAAAGCACAGAGATGTCTGGTAAAGCACAGGGAAGTATTGTAAAGCACAGAGAGGTCTGGTAAAGCATAGGGAAGCATTGTAAAGCACAGAGAGGTCTGGTAAAGCATAGGGAAGCATTGTAAAGCACAGAGAGGTCTGGTAAAGCATAGGGAAGCATTGTAAAGCACAGAGAGGTCTGCTAAAGCATAGGGAAGCATTGTAAAGCACAGAGAGGTCTGGTAAAGCATAGGGAAGCATTGTAAAGCACAGAGAGGTCTGGTAAAGCATAGGGAAGCATTGTAAAGCACAGAGAGGTCTGGTAAAGCATAGGGAAGCATTGTAAAGCACAGAGAGGTCTGGTAAAGCATAGGGAAGCATTGTAAAGCACAGAGAGGTGTAAAGCACAGAGAGGTCTGGTAAAGCATAGGGAAGCATTGTAAAGCACAGAGAGGTCTGGTAAAGCATAGGGAAGCATTGTAAAGCACAGAGAGGTCTGGTAAAGCATAGGGAAGCATTGTAAAGCACAGAGAGGTCTGGTAAAGCATAGGGAAGCATTGTAAAGCACAGAGAGGTCTGGTAAAGCATAGGGAAGCATTGTAAAGCACAGAGAGGTCTGGTAAAGCATAGGGAAGCATTGTAAAGTGTAAAACTATAACGAATGTATAATATAACCATGTGGAAAACTGAAAACATATAATGGGAAACTTATATAAGAGAAGCACAGAACTTTAATCTCTCGAAACGATGAATCAAATTCAAATAAAATACATTTTAAAAGATGCTCAACTAATTGTTTTTAAAAGTTTAGAAGCTAATAAAATCGGTGGTGATACAGTTGTATCACTCTAACAAATGGAATAACATAGCTATGTAGTAGAATGCAAAACTTGGGAGTTTCAATCTTAAAAAAATGGAAAAGAGGAATACTGAGATACTGTATAAGCAATTCACATAGAAAGAAATGCTACAGTTTGAAAGAATACGTTTTATACAGAATTGAACTCATTGCAAAACAACGGATACCAAACCTCAAGTGAATAATGAACAGCGTATAAAACAGGGCCTCTTTACCCACGGTTTATAATCAAGGCCTCTCTGATTGAAAGGGCGTTGATAAACCGGAAGACACCATGTTCTCTCTCTGTCTCTCTTTATCTTGCTCTCTCTCTCTCCCCACCCCAGCCACCTGCCAAAAGACTTCTCCCCCCAAAAAATCACACCAGCGGAATATGCAATTCACAAACCTTAAAACGAGCCCCTAGAAAAAATCTTTAAAGTGAAACAAATCAACAAAAAAAAACTGTACAGCCCATCTTACCTCAGCAGCCAGCAGAAATGACGACGGCTTCTTACACCCGTAGCTCGCTTCCTGTGTATCTCTCTCTAGTTTACAAGACTCTTCTCCCCTCCCCCCTTAAAAAACAGGTACCAAGAAAATCAGAAATCTTATGCAACAGAATCTATTTTTAAAATTTACAACCATCAATCCCATTTGCACCCAGACGATTTCTAGCATCACTTCTTATAACATTACCATTTATTTCCTCTATAACCATTATGGAAGTTTCCTCACAGTAAACACACAGCAAAGTGTGATACAGCACAGCGAGAGCACTGTAAACCACAGGGCAGCATTGTAAAGTACAGAGAGGTGCGGTAAAGCATAGGGAAGCATAGTAAAAAACAGAGAGGTGCGGTAAAGCATAGGGAAGCATTGTAAAGCACAGAGAGGTCTGGTAAAGCATAGGGAAGCATTGTAAAGCACAGAGAGGTCTGGTAAAGCACAGGGAAGCATTGTAAAGCACAGAGAGGTCTGGTAACACATTAAAAAACAAGCCATGGTAAACTAATCCTTGCTGATAATTAGCTATTACTTAGCAACATCTTGGTTTCTTGATGGTTTTGTACTTTTGCAACTACTGCTAACACTCTGAAATTAAGAACCTTATTTATCTACCAACCATGCAGCTGTTGAGATGCTGAATTAATGCATACAGGACATGGTGTCATGAAGCTCGAATGTTGGCAGGAAGGAGGCTGTTGTGTTTTCGGTCTTGATGTAGTAATTTAGCAGATATTTTATAATCCATATTCGACAGAGAGATCGGCCACCAAAACACATTTCTATAAGCTACGGCAAACAGTTTTGCATCCCCCTATAGAATGAACTAATTATGCTTTATAAAGTGGAATGAAAGCTGCTGAATAATGTTTCCTTGTTAACATATTGAATCACACATCCTCTATATAGAATGAACTCCCTCAGCTTCATAGAGTCCAGTGAAAGCTGCTGAATAATGTTCCCTTGTTAACATATTGAATTGCACCCCCTCTATATAGAATGAACTCCCTCAGCTTCATAGAGTCCAGTGAAAGCTGCTGAATAATGTTCTCTTGTTAACATATTGAATTGCACCCCCTCTATATAGAATGAACTCCCTCAGCTTCATAGAGTCCAGTGAAAGCTGCTGAATAATGTTCCCTTGTTATCATATTGAATTGCACCCCCTCTATATAGAATGAACTCCCTCAGCTTCATAGAGTCCAGTGAAAGCTGCTGAATAATGTTCCCTTGTTAACATATTGAATTCCACCCCCTCTATATAGAATTAACAGCCATAGCTGTATATTTCATCCCTTTTATAATTTCCTATAATTAATCATTCATTAATTTTCATACAATTAGTAACATTCTTTCAATAGTTTTTTTAACTCATTATTGCCATCATGATTATTCTAAAGGACGGTGAGGCTAAAACATTGACAAAAAAATGAAATATTTTCCATTGCAGCTGCAACCCCCTTAATGGAACTACAGCAAGACTTGCTGCTCCTGTAATATCCACTGTGGGTTTGGATTCTCTATAGATATGTAGAAGCCGGCAATGGCCAAGGGAACGGCTTTGTGCGCCTGTGTTGCTTTTACTTTCGTCACCGCCTGAAATAGGAAGTTTGAGGTTAGCCTGTGAGATTGAGAGGCGAGGGGAGGAGGGTGTTAGGCAGGGAGAAGTTTGCAGCCGTCCTCCCACAATCGCGGAGACAGGAAACACAGATATCTGAGACAGGCTTTAATAAAGCACAGGGACTCAGGCGCCCTTTTGCGTACCCAGAACCTGCCAGGGAGTCACCAAGCGTCTGAATAGAGCCTTGGAGTTACCAACACCTTGAGAAGGAAGGGAGGTCGTGAGCGAGTCTGAAATTCCCGTAACTCTGAAAATGAATAATGTTCAAAGCTGCCGGCATAAAGGAACAGTGTGTGGCAGACAGACTGATGGGCAATTGACAATCTGATGCTCTCAATACTTTCTGCTAAATCACGTTTATAACAAGTTTCAGGAGAATCGCTTCTCCAGATATAGGGATGAAATGCAAGTGTGACAGACAGACGGATGTGCTGACAGACAGACAGCCTCTTGTAGCCCCAGAGATAGAGACAGAGAGAGAGAGAGGAGGGAGAGAGGGGGGGAGAGACAGGAGGGAGAGAGATGACAGAGCACAAGAAGTTGTGCAAGTGAATTGGTGTGACATACAGCTTCTTGCTCAACAGAACTTTAAAATAAAAAACAGTTTCCACAGCAACAAGGAAGACCGATAGCTACTTGTTTTTGACAGCTCCCCACGCCCTTCTCCTCTCACTCTCCTCCCCTTTCCCTCTATCGCAGTCTCTCTGTTTGTCCTCCTCTGAATCAAAACCCACATCCGCTGATCTGCTTGAGAGAACCAGTTCTGCAGCAGCATGGGTAGGACTTCTAACCTCCCTCTAAGCCCTACTGTCGCTGCATATTCTTATACCAGATTAGTAATAGGATGACTTGGGATCTCGGTTCCTTCTGATTTTTCATGCCAGCCTCAATAAAGACGAGTCACTTAATAACATGATGAGATCCCGTTTGTACGCTCTGCTTGTAAATGAGAAACAAAGGCTTGGCTGATTTGAAAGCCAGTAGACTTGGAATAGGTGAAACTCTACAATGAACACTGTAGTCCTTTTTACAACACGGTACAGAAACACACTGTCATATTTCATTACGTTTAATCTTAAGACAAGAATGACTTAATATGTAGCAATATTATACAGAGTGTATCAGTTTGTATACAAAAACGTTAAAACAAAAACAGACATTAGATTTACATATTATGAACAAACATACAAATTACTCCCACAATTTGTTCCCTAAACAACATTAGCAGTTTAAAAAGTTTTTTCAACTTGCCGCTTTAGTAGAACAGTAAAACATTGCAACTGGGCATTATAACATTGTGAAGATGTGTGCGCACACATGGATTTAATATGTAACTGCTATGCAAAAACACAGCAATTAGAGACACTTAACAGACAGTGTTACTAACAGATAACACTATACACACACATAGTAAATCTAGTAACCATGCATAATAAGACTGTGATTCTATGTAAATACACAGAACGCTTTATCGGATCTCCTCAGGGGAGATGGAAAAATATCCCGCGTAAACTGCTGTCCCAAGTAAACGAGATGAAATCGCATCTCATCACGAGGCGAGGCAGCTGCGATGCTGCCACCTTTCTTTGCAACAGCAGCCTGAGAAATCACAGGAGACTCCAGCAGCTGCTTGAAGAGTTCAACGTGGCTTACGAAAGTCACAGCGTAATCACGCACTCGCCTCCCCACGCTGCGCCAAGCGCTCTAGCTCTGGAAAGCGATCTCCGGACGAAGTGACGTCCCAGGTGAACGACAGGAACAGCGTTGGGAAGAATCGTCCCCCCGGAGTTCTGCCCCATTAAAAACAGCAATCCCGCTCAACTGGCTGGGGAGGGGGGAAGGTTTAGGTTGGCCAGGGTGTCCTCGGCTCACCACGCACCCCTGCAGTCTGGCCGGGCGCCTGTGGGTTTGCCTGTCAGCTGCCCAGGAGCTGCATTATCCTCCGACGCTGTAGCTCCCTGGCGGCTGCATGGTGAATCCTTCGGAGGACAGCATGTGTTCGTCTTCGCCGCTCCCGAGTCAGAGCAGGGGTTGTAGTGGTGAGCCGAGCATAAATAATAACTGGGCATTTCAAATTGGGAGAAAAAAAATAACAAAAAAAAAACAGAAAAATAAAAAAAAGGTCCAACGTTTTAAAAAAGTAATTTGCAATTTTACAATACCATCATTTCAATAGAAAACACAAAGTTATGAGGAAAAAAAATACAGTTGAGTTGAGCTGCAGTTAAAATAATACCCTTGCCAGGGTTCGAGGGTCAATCCTGTTTATCAATTTTTTTAAATCAATTCCGAATTCCACTTCCGAGTCCATTCCAAGGAATCAGAATTGATGTTTTAGAGACGTAGGAATATCGTTGCGATTGCTCAACTGTGTTCGTCTGAAGCCAGTTTAATTGACAAACAAGCAAACAAAAACAAATAAACAAACAGCAACTTCGATGGGGGTCATTTGTTGCCGCTGAAAACGAGAAGCGCGTTTTAACAGAATATTCCAGATTGCAAATTTTGACCAAATATTTGGAATTGATTTAAAAAAAAAAAGGTTATGGAATTTAAATCAGTATTGCAAAAACAGGAAATGACCTCAAACACTGGTCTTACTTCCTTCCCCAAAACACATTCTTTGTTTCATTCCATTTTGGTAAAGTTGCTGCCAGGGGTTTCCTTATGCAGGCGCAATTCCAGTTTAGACAAACAGGTGGCGCTGTTTCATTTCCGGTCTTGCGCAGTGAAGTTTAAAGACTAATCCAGTCTGGTGCAGAATTTGGTATAGTTGCCTGCAGTTCCCCCATTGACCCCCCAGATGGCCCTGTTTTCTTCCAGTGTACACCATCTCAGCACAGTTGAATGCTGTTTAGTACAGTCTTGTGGTGAATCAAAATCGCAATGGTGTACATTGCTGCAGTCTGACCAGAATTTGTATACAGTTACAGCTGCCTGCAATACCACCTTTTGGCCTAACAGGTGGCGCTTTTCCCTTTCAGTTTACATATATATATTATATATATATATATATATATATATATATATATATATATATCCAGAGGTCAGGTCAAACAGAATCCCATTGGTGTAGCTGCTGGCTGTAGTTTTACCTGGGTTTATAAAAAGGCAGTGATACATCCATCAGAGCAACAGATGGCACTGTTTTTTGGTCCAATTGACATGGTAGCCTTTCAAGTTTCTTTTTAATTAGCTGCAATACACCTGTCAGCCACCAGATATCACTGTTTCCCAATTACACTACAGTTCAGTTCAGTTCAGTTCAAGTTCATTCTAACCCCAATATTCCCTGCAGGTAAAATTCTGTCACACAAAATGCGCCTTGGGATGGATGAAAATCCCGTTGGAGGTCGGCTTCGGTTGGAGCGTCCCGTTGTCCATGTGGAAGTGCTGGGAAAGGGCTTCGGTAATGCACTCTCTCTCCATCTCTACCCCCTCTCCCTGTCTCCCTCTTTCCCCGTCCTCGCTCAGCTCATCGTAGGACTCGTCCCGCTCTTGAGATTCCTCCCCCTGGGATCCCAGTGAGGAGTCCCAGAGTTTCCTTTCGGTCAGGTGCCGGGCGCTGCCGTTGGTTCTCTCGCGGGGCAGGGAGCGGGGCAGGGAGCGGGGCAGGGAGCGGGTGAGGTGGGTTCTCAGAAGGGAGGGGTTCAGAGGGGGGCGGAATCCAGGCTCCTAGGAAAATGAACATTAAAAAAAAAAAAGAATTCTAAAACATATTATTATTTATTTGACAGATCCCTGCTTTATCCCAGGCGCACAGGTGTCACAGGGCAGCACAGACAGGGTTACAATGCAGGCTTCATATTTAAACACAGTGCAGTTTACAACACTGCTAGAATACAATATGAACTAGGAGGCAGTGAGTTCTAGCTACAGTGACAGATAAATAATAATAATCTTTATATAGCGCCTTTCACAGTGGAGCACAAAGCGCTTTACAAGATACGAGTCTAGGGTGTGTGAACCATGCATCAGCTGCAGGGTCGCTTACAAAGATGCAGCACAAGGAGGTTCAGTGACTTGCTCAGGGTCACACAGTGAGTCAGCAGCTGAGCTGGGATTTGTAATAATAATAATAATAATAATAATAATAATAATAATAATAATAATTAACACATATTCCTTTCAAAACAGTACATTGAGACAAACAAGGCAATAAAAGTGCAACAGAATATATGTGCAAGAACAATACGAAGAAGAAGGAGGAGGATGTTTAAATAAATCAGATAAAAATGATTCAAAGCCTATGTTTAATAAGCAAGCATTGCCTCTCACCCGCAGTGACCTGGTGCTGCTCCTGACAAACGACTCGACTCTCAGCCTGGAGCTGCGGGCTTCCTCGTCCTCCTCCATCTCATCGTCCCGGTGCAGGGGAGGGTGGCCCGGGAACTCTGACACCCCCCGCACCGTCGACAGGGTGGAGCGGCTGTCCCGACTACGAGCGGAATTATCCTGAAGCGAAAAGAGTTAATCCTATAGGGTGAAGCCAAACTCTTGGCCGTAGCTCTACTCTTAAATATATGGGTGTAGGATTGATCCATGCTCTCCCTGGCATAATAAACCAGTTTTTTTTTCTGACCAGCTGCACTTAATCGGTTTTGCCACTAGGTGGCGAGCGAGCAGAAAATACATTCTAACAAAGCAGTTAACTTGTTATTAATTAATCAATTAGCAAAAGCTTTTCTCCAAAGCGAGTTCCAGAGATCTGATGCCCCCCCCCAACCAACCCGCACGTAGTAGTGCCACGATCATCAACAACCGCTGCTGCTGCTGCAGAGTCTCTTCCAATAGGACCTCGTTTGTTTGGCGTCTCATCCGAAGGACGGAGCACAAGGAGGTTCAGTGACTTGCTCAGGGTCTCTCTCACACACACAGTGAGTCAGTGGCTGAGCTGAGCTGGTATCAAGCCCCTTTCTTTAACCACTGGATCACCAAGCCTCCTTAAAAATACTTAATCCCTAAGCTTTACAGACAACCGTGCGTCCGGTCAGAGCACAGCTAAACTGCAATTTTCCCTAAAGCCAATTCATTGCTCATGCTCTCTCAAACAAAAGACAGTTACAGTTACTGTAATAAAATCGACTGCACATGGTCATTGCCTGGGTTAGACTGGGGCTTGATTTCTGGCAGACAGGTTCCTTACCGCTAGAGAGCTGGGGCTCTGGCTCGCGACGACTTCTTCTCGCAGCGGGATGCTTTCGTCCGTCTGCAAAGGAGAAAAAAAAACGAAAAAAACAGAAGCGTTTCAGTTAGTGACATGCTGGGTTAATACTGCAGACAGCCAGACCCCAAGTAGGATAGAAGAGGCAGGAATAACTCAGTTATTAAATTGAGAGCTACAGTGGTTTTGGTACCTGAGACCGGGGGTCGGTGTTGATAGAGTTCAGTCTTCTGAAAGATGTTTGTCTGGATAAGGAAGAGAGCTCCTCACTGTGAAGGCAGACAAAGAAAATGAGAGGAAAACTCACAAGAGCTCTCCATCCAATACAAGAGCTCTCCATTCAATACAAGAGCTCTCCATCCAATACAAGAGCTCTCCATTCAATACAAGAGCTAGCCATTCCAATACAAGAGCTCTCCATTCAATACAAGAGCTATCCATTCAATAGAAGAGCTCCCCATCCAATACAAGAGCTAGTCACTCCAATACAAGAGCTATCCATTCAATACAAGAGCTCTCCATCCAATACAAGAGCTAGCCATTCCAATACAAGAGCTCTCCATCCAATACAAGAGCTCTCCATCCAATACAAGAGCTAGCCATTCCAATACAAGAGCTCTCCATCCAATACAAGAGCTAGCCATACAATACAAGAGCTAGTCACTCCAATACAAGAGCTATCCATTCAATACAAGAGCTAGTCCTTCCAATACAAGAGCTCTCCATTCAATACAAGAGCTCTCCATCCAATACAAGAGCTAGCCATACAATACAAGAGCTAGTCACTCCAATACAAGAGCTATCCATTCAATACAAGAGCTAGTCCTTCCAATACAAGAGCTCTCCATTCAATACAAGAGCTCTCCATCCAATACAAGAGCTCTCCATTCAATACAAGAGCTCTCCATTCAATACAAGAGCTCTCCATTCAATACAAGAGCTCTCCATCCAATACAAGAGCTATCCATTCAATACAAGAGCTCTCCATTCAATACAAGAGCTAGCCATTCCAATACAAGAGCTCTCCATTCAGTACAAGAGCTCTCCATCCAATACAAGAGCTAGTCACTCCGATACAAGAGCTCTCAATGACTCACGTTTTCATGTTCAATGCCCTCTCCAGCTCCATGTTCCTTCGCTTGTGATGTCGATTGAGCAACAGCACGGCGATCACCAAGGTAACCAGCAACACCGCGACAACCGCTCCCACGGCGATCATCATCACAGAGCTGGAATTGGCTTTCCTTATTGCCGACTCTGAGAAAAGAACAGAGAGGTAGGGTTACAGCATTTTCAAAAAGAGGGTACAGCATGTTCAAAAAGAGGGTACAGCATGTTCAAACCAGGGGTACAGCATGTTCAAACCCAGGGGTACAGCATGTTCAAACCCAGGGGTACAGCATGTTCAAAACCAGGGTACAGCATGTTCAAACCAGGGGTACAGCATGTTCAAACCCAGGGGTACAGCATGTTCAAACCAGGGGTACAGCATGTTCAAAACCAGGGGGTACAGCATGTTCAAAACCAGGGTACAGCATGTTAAACCAGGGGTACAGCATGTTCAAACCCAGGGGTACAGCATGTTCAAACCAAGGGTACAGCATGTTCAAACCAGGGGTACAGCATGTTCAAACCAGGGGTACAGCATGTTCAAACCAGGGGTACAGCATGTTCAAACCAGGGGTACAGCATGTTCAAAACCAGGGTACAGCATGTTCAAACCAGGGGTACAGCATGTTCAAAACCAGGGGTACAGCATGTTCAAAACCAGGGGTACAGCATGTTCAAACCAGGGGTACAGCATGTTCAAAAAGAGGGTACAGCATGTTCAAAAAGGGGTACAGCATGTTCAAAACCAGGGGTACAGCATGTTCAAACCAGGGGTACAGCATGTTCAAAACCAGGGGTACAGCATGTTCAAAACCAGGGTAAATGATGCTGAATGCATTATACAGCATCGTGGAAAGTGGAAGAGGGTGTAATGACATGGTTTGAACACAAGGTGGCAGACTTGACCAGGCACCAAGGAATTGACACAGACAGAGAGAGAGAGAGAGAGAGAGAGTGAGAGAGAGAGAGAGAGAGAGAGAGAGAGAGTGTGTGTATCTCGCTCTCTCTATCTCTGTCTCCCATTACATATATATAAAGTGTAAATATATATTTATATATATATATATTATATATCTATATAATAATATAGATATATATATATAGATATATTATTATATCAAAGAAATTTGAATCACGCTGCACTTCAAATCACCTGACACTCGGATCTCCAGCTTCGCCTCCCCGAAGCCAGCTCTGTTTGACGAGCGGCAGATATAGACACCCGAGTCGGAGAGCTCCAGAGGGCGAGGGAACGAGAGAGAGCCGTTAACCACACTCACTCCATCCGGGAGAGCCGAGTCCCTCCTGAGAGAGAGAGAGAGAGAGAGAGAGAGAGATAGAGAGAGAGAGAGAAGAGAGATGAGAATCCCTCCATGGTAGCGCAGCAGATTATCAGGACGGAGCTCTCTATATAAACCAGGCTCTCCCAATCAGGCGAGGGTCGCTGGTGTCGATCGGGCTGATTCACTGCTCCGAGTGAAGCGAGTGGAGAGACAGCCGCTTGGGTTTGTTCGCCGCAGACTGTTCAGAAAAGCAGCGATCCATCGTCACAGACCCGAGCAGCCGTTTCTCCACTCGCAGCTCAGCCCGGTCCATGCTGGCGACCCCGGTCTGAGGAGCGCTCCGTCCGAGTAAACTGGTTCGTTTATCCCGTGTAACAAAAATACGAATGCGATCAGCCCCCAGGAATGTTCCCGTTTAAGCTGTTAATTAGTCACCCAGTGAATTATCGTGTGAAACGGAAACAGAGATGAGGTTTGCATTAATAACATGTGATTTCATCGTTTTCAAAAGGGCGAGATCACGCTGATTCATTCACATTTTCATCTTCATAACAGAAACAGCGACTTGTTTGATTTAAATGGTTAGCTTAGAAAAAGCTTACCCTCACAACAGTTTCCCTCAGTAAAAAACACAGCAAAGTGTAATACAGCACAGTGAAACCCTGGTAAAGCACAGAGAGGTGTGGTAAAGCATAGGGAAGCATTGTAAAGCACAGAGAGGTCTGGTAAAGCATAGGGAAGCATTGTAAAGCACAGAGAGGTCTGGTAAAGCATAGGGAAGCATTGTAAAGCACAGAGAGGTGTGGTAAAGCATAGGGAAGCATTGTAAAGCACAGAGAGGTCTGGTAAAGCATAGGGAAGCATTGTAAAGCACAGAGAGGTCTGGTAAAGCATAGGGAAGCATTGTAAAGCACAGAGAGGTCTGGTAAAGCATAGGGAAGCATTGTAAAGCACAGAGAGGTCTGGTAAAGCATAGGGAAGCATTGTAAAGCACAGAGAGGTGTGGTAAAGCATCGGGAAGCATTGTAAAGCACAGAGAGGTGTGGTAAAGCATAGGGAAGCATTGTAAAGCACAGAGAGGTCTGGTAAAGCATAGGGAAGCATTGTAAAGCACAGAGAGGTCTGGTAAAGCATAGGGAAGCATTGTAAAGCACAGAGAGGTCTGGTAAAGCATAGGGAAGCATTGTAAAGCACAGAGAGGTTTTGTAAAGCATAGGGAAGCATTGTAAAGCACAGAGAGGTCTGGTAAAGCATAGGGAAGCATTGTAAAGCACAGAGAGGTCTGGTAAAGCATAGGGAAGCATTGTAAAGCACAGAGAGGTCTGGTAAAGCATAGGGAAGCATTGTAAAGCACAGAGAGGTCTGGTAAAGCATAGGGAAGCATTGTAAAGCACAGAGAGGTCTGGTAAAGCATAGGGAAGCATTGTAAAGCACAGAGAGGTCTGGTAAAGCATAGGGAAGCATTGTAAAGCACAGAGTGGTCTGGTAAAGCACAGGCAAGCATTGTAAAGCACAGAGATGTATGGCACCAGACCTCTCTGTGTTTTACAATTCTTCCCCTACTTTTATTTCTTCACCACCAGTCTCTTTTGCTTCCTCTTTCCACCTTTCCCTCACTCCCTCCTCCCCCCATCCTTCTCTCCTGCCTGTTTCTCGGCTCTGGGTGACAGTTCTCAGAGTCTCTAGCTCTCCAGATACAAGCGCGGACTCGTCTCTTACGCCTCATCTCTTCGATGGGTTTTCCCTATTTTTTTTTCCCAAGCTGTCAGAAGCGAGGGAGTGGCACAGAGCGTCTGTAAAAACAACCATCAATCCCGCATAAGAGTAACCACTACCCCCCTTTACTAAATAAGCAAATCCACACAGAGAGACCCACACCGACACAGAGAGCTGCAAACGTGGACGATACTTACCTTGTCCATGTGAAGTGGTTTGGTTCTGGGTTCCCTTTCCCCACGCATTTCAAAGCCCCCTCTTCCATCCCGACGAACCAATCATTTTCGTAGCCTGTCAACGACACGTCCGGGGGATCTGAGACAGAGAAAGACGTTAGCTATAGCCGTTTCAGCAAGCGACACTTGTTTGAGAAAACACCTCGCTTAATTTTTTTAAGTGAATACAATTGTCTGTTCAGATAACTTAGTGAAGCTATCCAGCAACAAACTCCACCACCCCCAGCTGTACTGCTTTCCTAGAAAAAGGGAAACATTTTGGGGAGATCATTCTCCTTGCTGGATGTCTGGATGGCTCTTTCAAATCCTTGGCGCGTTTTTTTACAAAGGGGAGACGACGATCTATTCAGAGACACTCGGGTATTCAGCAGGTCAGCGGTCTGTGTGAGGAAACATGGCCAACGAAATCTCCAGCCCAGGTCTTGCTGCGAATCTGTTGTTGTTGCCAAATTTTAACCCTACACATGTATTCGTACACTTAACCCTTTGCGGTCCTGTGTCGGACCAGGTCCGACGTTACAATGTTCCCTTTCCAGTCCGATGTCAGACCCCGTCCAACATCATCAAAAAGACGTCAAGTGCAGGTCTCTGGTCGTTTTTTTCTCCGGAAAAAGCCGAGAAAACTTTTCAATGGCCGAGTGAGACCGATAGGAGCCGATAAAAAGGGGCGTATCTGATAGCCGCCCCCCTGCACCACAGAGATAACACGAACATAACAAAGGAGACAGCTGCTTCTGCATCCAGCGCTCAGAGAATATCACAGACCTCTGCAGAGCGTTCTGAGATGTTACAGTAATAAAATAATGACTGGGATCGCGTTATTGAGGAGATTGGTGATAAAACGAGTGATCAGGAGAGGATTGATCAGTTCGCACGTCTATAAAGAGGTGTGTGAACAGCGAACAAGGGGTGGGGCTTGGCTGGAGACGCAGTGCTGAGTGTCCTTTTAAACCTGTAGAAAGTGGACCCGACGCGCCTGACAAGCGCTGAATGAACGGTCCGCTAATTGAAGGCGTATGTCAGAAGCACACACACACGCACGTTTACTCACAGTGCACCACGACGGTGTAGGGGATCCTCCTCGGTTCGCTGAGACTCTGGTGAGTGATCAAGCAGTCCAGCTTCTCTCCGTTCATCCCTCGACTGGGCTTCACCCAGAACTTGTTTGTCACTTTGCCCCCGGCTGCTTGATTAAGCTGGCTTGACCCTTCCAGGCCCGTCTCCCAGGCAACCGTGGGGGGCACGACCCCCCAGGAAGTGCATACCGCCGCCACGGCGAGCGCGGAACCTTCCACGAGAGGTGGGGAGGCGGGATCAAGGCTGGAGACCGGAAGGCCTGGAAGAAGAAGGAATGTATCGTCAGAAGGAGGCTGGCTGGTCCAGCAGTTAAAGAAAAGGGGTCTTGATACCAGAAGGTTCAAATCACTGTGTGAGAGACCCTGAGCAAGTCACTGAACCTCCTTGTGCTCCGTCCTTCGCATGAGACGCCAAGCAAACGAGGTCCTATTGGAAGAGACTCTGCAGCAGCCCCTGACTCACTGTGTGTGTGTGAGAGACCCTGAGCAAGTCACTGAACCTCCTTGTGCTCCGTCCTTCGGATGAGACGCCAAACAAACGAGGTCCTATTGGAAGAGACTCTGCAGCAGCCCCTGACTCACTGTGTGTGTGTGAGAGACCCTGAGCAAGTCACTGAACCTCCTTGTGCTCCGTCCTTCGGACGAGACGCCAAACAAACGAGGTCCTATTGGAAGAGACCCTGCAGCAGCCCCTGACTCACTGTGTGTGTGTGAGAGACCCTGAGCAAGTCAGTGAACCTCCTTGTGCTCCGTCCTTCGGATGAGACGCCAAACAAACGAGGTCCTATTGGAAGAGACTCTGCAGCAGCCCCTGACTCACTGTGTGTGTGTGAGAGACCCTGAGCAAGTCACTGAACCTCCTTGTGCTCCGTCCTTCGGATGAGACGCCAAACAAACGAGGTCCTATTGGAAGAGACTCTGCAGCAGCCCCTGACTGAGCCTATATGGGGGGGGGGTTGTGAAATACTCACTCAGCAGACTCAGCTTGATGGTAGTCTCGAAGTTTCCCGATGGGAAAGTGATCACCTGACACACGTAGTTCCCCTGATCTTCCAGAGTCACGCCTCTGATCAACAGGGCGGAGTCTGCAATAGGCTGTGTCTTCTCGAAGGAGACTCTGTCTTTGTAAGGGTCGAAAACTGGAAGAGAAGAGATTTATTGAAGCACTCGGGGCTATAACTGGGGGGGGGGAGGCATGTTGAAAAGTCACACTGTCTGACTGCTTCAGTGGAATTGTAATTACTGAAACCCAAGTGTAACTGTGATTGCAATGGGAAGCAATGGCACTGGAATTGCAATTAAACCAAATAATTCTGCTTGTAATTGGAGTCTGGCTGGTCCAGTGGGTAAAGAAAAGGGGTCCGGATACCAGGAGGTTCAAATCACCCGGCTCACACTGACTCACTGTGTGTGTGTGAGAGACCCTGAGCAAGTCACTGAATCTCGTTGTGCTCCGTCCTTCGGATGAGACGCCAAACAAACGAGGTCCTATTGGAAGAGACTCTGCAGCAGCCCCTGACTCTCTGTGTGTGTGTGAGAGACCCTGAGCAAGTCACTGAACCTCCTTGTGCTCCGTCCTTCGGATGAGACGCCAAACAAACGAGGTCCTATTGGAAGTGACTCTGCAGCAGCCCCTGACTCACTGTGTGTGTGTGAGAGACCCTGAGCAAGTCACTGAACCTCCTTGTGCTCCGTCCTTCGGATGAGACGCCAAACAAACGAGGTCCTATTGGAAGAGACTCTGCAGCAGCAGCAGCAGTTCTTGATGATGCAGAGTTCACCCCCTAGTCAAGAGACTCTGCAGCAGCAGCATCAGTTGTTGATGCAGAGTTCACCCCCTAGTCAGTTTGGATAAAAGTATAATAATAATAATAATAATAATAATAATAATAATAATAATAATAATAATAAATAATAATACACCGTTCTCATACCGTGTTGTCCCATCGTTGTGTGAAAGAGGATGATCTGCTCTCGATTCGCAGCGCCCTCGTTTTCGGGGGGTACTTTGAACCAGGCCACCTGTTGCACCACCTCCTTCGTGCCGTTTGTCTGCGTTTCTGACTTGGGTTCGAATCGACAGGGCAGACGAGCTACCCCTTCTTCCAGAGCGCTGAGGGAGAACACAGGGGTGGGGGGCTCCAAGAAACCGCAGAGAGAAGGGGCTGGGGGGGAGGGGGAGGGAGAGGGAGAGAGAGAGATTCACAAATTCAGCTTCTTAAAGTCTAATGAAACCTGATGAATAATGTTACCTTAACTTATTAAATTACAAACGACTGCTTTGTAGTTTTCCCTGATACTTAACCAAAAAGTCAAAAATTGAAAAAATATTTAATATTGATACTAGACTTCATTGAGGGGATCATTGCAATATTAATAATAATAATAATAGACTTCATTGAGGGGAGCTCTGAACCCCAGGACTGGGTGCAGCAGCAGCAGGGCTAGTGTGAGTTTCTAACCCTGCTCAAACTCCTGGCTCCTGATCATTGCAATATTAATAATAATAATACTAGACTTCATTGAGGGGAGCTCTGAACCCCAGGACTGGGTGCAGCAGCAGCAGGGCTAGTGTGAGTTTCTAACCCTGCTCAAACTCCTGGCTCCTGATCATTGCAATATTAATAATAATAATAGACTTCATTGTGGGGAGTTATGAACCCCAGGACTGGGTGCAGCAGCAGCAGGGCTAGTGTGAGTTTCTAACCCTGTAAAGGACTCCCAGCGTAAAACAGCCACTGCACAGAAAGTTAATCCTGTTTCACTCCCACGGGTATTGAGAGACAGGAAGGGAGGGAGGGAGGGAGGGAGGGAGTCTTCTCTCAGGTAGCATGACATGCAGGTGATGAACGAGCGCTGCAATGCCGTCACACTTGTTTTCCAAGCTCTCCTCACGCAAGCCTTTCCAGGTCAGTGCCAAAGACTGGAACAAAAACTACAAAAAAATAATTTAAAAACCACCGTCCTGCCCCTACACACAGGGTTAGAAACACAGACGCCATGTGTAACCATGGAAACACCCAGGGGCTTAATATCCAACCAGCTGCAATATCCACACACCTCTTAGAAACGTGTCCCATTGCAAAAACACAGCAAAGTCTAATACAGCACAGAGAGGTGTGCTAAAACATTGTGAAGCATTCTAAAGCACAGAGAGGTCTGTTAAAGCATAGGGAAGCATTGTAAAGCACAGAGAGGTCTGGTAAAGCACAGGGAAGCATTGTAAAGCACAGAGAGGTCTGGTAAAGCATTGTAAAGCACAGAGAGGTCTGGTAAAGCACAGGGAAGCATTGTAAAGCACAGAGGGGTCTGGTAAAGCACAGGGAAGCATTGTAATGCACAGAGAGGTCTGGTAAAGCATAGGGAAGCATTGTAAAGCACAGAGAGGTCTGGTAAAGCATAGGGAAGCATTGCAAAGCACAGAGGGGTGTGGTAAAGCATATTAAAAAACGGGGTAAACTAACCCTTTTTAAAAGTGTCCCACAGTAAAAGCACATCTTTCCACTTTTTAAGTAATCAAAAGACGCTTTCGTTTGGAATGTGGTTCTGTTTCCATTCACACACTAACGCACGGTGTGAAATGACTCTGGCAGTAATTAAATGTGGACTCCGAACTACCCCGGGAGGTAAGTTTGAACATTACGGGATGCAAGTCAGCGCTTTTGTAAAGAAAAAACACACACACACACACCTCTATCTCAAAACAGCGTGTCATGATTCATCGAAACTCAATGAGTTTCACCACCCATCATTATCCTCTTATTGATGACTGCGATTGGCTAACGGCTAGTCACGTGGTGTTCAGTACTGGGCAACGAATGTTGTCTTTACAGAAATAAACAAAACAAAACAAACAAACAAACAAACACAAACTTCAGGTCCTGTAAAAGCTGGGTCAACACAGCTGTGGCCAAATTTTTTGCATCACCTAGAATGTATACACTATAAAATTATATATAATATATATATATATATATTATATATATATATATATATATATATATATATATATATATATATATATATATATATATATAAAACGGCCTGTAGTTTCATCATTTCGTGATCAAGGGCTAGTTCCCGTTCTCCTAACCTAAAAAACCCCCCCCCCACACACCAAGATCTCTTGTAAAACAACGGTGGTTCAGAGACATTAGCTAAACCTAGAAGATCGACAGAGTAACACATTACGTTTGAGTTACTGACTGGGACGTTTCCACTAGAAGTCTTTCTCAGCGTCTTCAGTGTAAATTCAACGGCAAAGGTTTCCACTTAAATTTTTAAGCCATCCATAAGACTTTGGGCCCCGACAGCTGCGCGTGCTATAACACGTCTGCAAACTGCAAAACCACACTGAGAATTGGGGGGGGGGATCTGCGACTTTAATAGCTTTTGTCTCCGTGGGTGTCCCTTTTCAACTAAACAAGGGCAATTTGATTTGAGAAAACAATTATTAAAGCCGCGCCGCGTACCGTTCCGCACTCGAGTCGTGTTTTAACGAAGGAAACGTCTTGAAAAGACACGGATTAAGGCAGGTAATCTGGCGAAGCGTTGTGTCATTCGCTTTGGTGCCAGGAAGAAAGTAGATTTTTTTTTTTTAATTCTGAAGTCAGAACGCTAAAGCCAACCCCCAGCCCACGCCGCTTCCTTTGTAGAGCTTGGCTGTGCTGAATACAATGTTCTTTATAGAGTGGTTAGTTTACCCTGTTTTTTGTAATGCTTTACCAGAACTCTCTGTGCTTTACAATGCTTCCCTGTGCTTTTCCAGACCTCTCTGTGCTTTACAATGCTTCCCTATGCTTTACTAGACCTCTCTATGCTTTACAATGCTTGCAAATGCTTTACCAGACCTCTCTGTGCTTTACAATGCTTCCCTATGCTTTACCAGACCTATCTGTGCTTTACAACGCTTCCCTATGCTTTACTAGACCTCTCTATGCTTTACAATGCTTCCCTATGCTTTACCAGACCTCTCTGGGCTTTACAATGCTTCCCTATGCTTTACCACACCTCTCTGTGCTTTACAATGTTTCCCTATGCTTTACCACACCTCTCTGTGCTTTACAATGTTTCCCTATGCTTTACCGCACCTATCTGTGCTTTATTACACTTTGATATGCTTGTACTTTGGGAAACATTTATTATAAGGGGTGGCCTTCCATATTAATTAATGGTTTACAATGTGTCCTTCACAGAAAGCCACAATCTGTCTTCAGCTCTGGTGACAAATTAACAGAAACGCAACGCTTGAGAGAGACGAAGCTGGAACTCCATGGATCAAAGCGCGCTCCTGTTCAATCATCGCAAAAAGCACGTGTCCGCTAGTGACGTCTTTAACCCTGCAATGCCCATTTCTGTACCCCTAAATGCATAGCCGCCACCTCTATATTGTTATCATTCAGACCCAGTTTCGAAAGTCAGGATTCTTCAGCGGGACGGGAGGGGGACACGGAATCTAATCACAGAAATAAAGGAGCCTTTCCTCTTGAAAAAACAAACAAACAAAAAAAACGCTTGGGCATTAGAGAGTTAATCCCGCCCCCTCCCCCTCCCCAACCATCACTGGAAAGAGGCAGTCTTCCGTGCGTCTGTTCTCTCCCTTGCGCAAGATGTTGCATTCGTAATTTCCAGGCACAGTCAAAGTGCAGTTTCGTTTTATGGTCAGGTGTAGCTCACCCCAGACTGAACTGTGTTACCCAATACAATCGCGGTGCGGGGATTAAAGAAAATAACTTGTTAGCAGGAAGTTCTCAGGGTTAAATCACAGCTCAGCCGCTGACTCTGTGTGTGTGTGTGTGTGTGTGAGACCCTGAGCAAGTCACTTCACCTCCTTGTGCTGCGTCCTTCGGATGAGACGCCAAGCAAACAAGGTCCTATTGGAAGAGACTCTGCAGCAGCCCCTGACTCACTGTGTGTGTGTGAGAGACCCTGAGCAAGTCACTGAACCTCCTTGTGCTCCGTCCTTCGCATGAGACGCCAAACAAACGAGGTCCTATTGGAAGAGACTCTGCAGCAGCCCCTGACTCACTGTGTGTGTGTGAGAGACCCTGAGCGAGTCACTGAACCTCCTTGTGCTCCGTCCTTCGGATGAGACGCCAAACAAACGAGGTCCTATTGGAAGAGACTCTGCAGCAGCCCCTGACTCACTGTGGTGTGTGTGAGAGACCCTGAGCAAGTCACTGAACCTCCTTGTGCTCCGTCCTTCGGATGAGACGCCAAACAAACGAGGTCCTATTGGAAGAGACTCTGCAGCAGCAGCAGTTAATCACGCTGTCTCCAGGTGGGAGTTTCACCCCATAACTCCCCCCCCCCCCCCCCCCCCCCCGTTCTCTGTCAGTCGCTCTGGATCAAAGCGTCTGCACAACGACTCAATTAATAAAATAACAGGAGTTGGACCTCACGATTACATCGACCCAATTCTACCAGCATTTCACTGTGCTGTACCCCAGACGCTTATCTCTCGAGTCCGACTGCCTTCGCTTTGCACACCGATTAAAAAAAATTAAAAAAAACTGCTTTCAAACCTGTCTAGTTAATCTCTGGGTAACGCCGCTCTGAAAAAAAACGCATACCAAGAAATAGAATCTAGTGACGCGATGTATACAGCATACATTCTTAGTATTTCGTCTCCCTTGCTTTCTTCTATTTCAAATCAGTTTTCCTTTTATTTGTTTATTTTCAGTTGCACGACAGATGACAGCAAACCCGCACAGCCACACCTGTGCACTTTAACCGGACTCTTGTTACTGACTTGCAAATTAACTTGAATTTTTTTTAAAAATAACTTTAAATAACTTTACTTGAAATGCAAAAGGAATCAGAATTGTTTTTTTTTTCAGCTTTCGTGTTGTCATTAGATAGATAGATAGATAGATAGATAGATAGATAGATAGATAGATAGACATATGTATGGATAGATATGCAGATAGATAGACAGACATGTATGTACGTATGTATATATTTATGTATGTATGGATAGATAGATAGATATGTATGTATGTATATATATATATATATATATAGAGAGAGAGAGAGAGAGAGAGAGAGAGAGAGAGAGAGAGAGACTTTTTTACCTTTTCACATTATGTAAAGCTGAAGACTTTGAGTTTATTTCTCTATGTTACACAGCACCGCACCCACACACCACGTCTGTTCAAAACTATCCAGACTATGTATTATGAAAGAATAAAAAAAAAGTTTAACTCAGCTTTATTTATCGCTTCTTGCAGCAGCCAGCATTATAAACGTGCCAATGAACTTTCGGGTCACAGCCAGGTAGACAGATAGACAGACAGACACACACGGGTAGACAGATAGATAGATGTAGATACAGATAGGTAGATATGAGATCGATAGTTACATGAGATAGACAGACAGATATGAGATAGAAAAATAGATAGATAGATGACACAGACAGACAGGTCGATAGCCAGATAGATAGACAGACAGATCGACAGATAGATCGCATGGTCATTATATAAACCCTCCCAAGCAAAACCTCTAAATGTAATCGATATATTTCAAAACCAGCTTACCGGGCGATACCATCAACACGATGCAGATCAGAAACCCCGGCGGGCACCGACAGAAAGCGATTCCGTGCATTTTAAAACCCATTCCCCCCTCGGTATCTCCGGTCCGTGGGTACCGTTTCCAAACGTCTCGGCTTCTTTATTGGGGTTTATTCGATAACAGCGTCTGAATCGCTCCCCAGCCCGTGTCGATTCCTTCAGTTTACAATTTCAAAAACAAACCAAACTCGAAAAGCAGGTTGGGCGGTCGCAAACTGACTCCGCGAAAAAAAAAAAACACTTAACTAAATAAATAAATATATTTATATATAAATAATTTTTTAAAAAAAGCTATTGAGGTTAAAGTAAGCGCTAACCCTACCCGAAGTTATGTTTACATGGGGTGGTTTTTAAAGCACGCACGATGACGCCATATTTATTGTGATTCAAACTCCGAGTCTAATCCACCTGTTGTGTGAAATTCTCTCTCTCTCTCTCTCTCTCTCTCTCTCTCTCTCTCCTCTCTCTCTCTCTCTCTCTCTCTCTCAACACCCCCCCCCCCCCCCCCCCCGGAGCGATTTTGCTAGCCAGAAGTTGTTTTGCAAGGCAGTGCACATCGGTTTCATGACATTGTTGTAAGCCAGTCTCCTGAAACCAAGTCCCAAGCAACACAAAAAGTGGATTAGTGATTTTAAACCGTCACTTCCTCGTCTTTATCAAGATATCCAATGCAAATTATATCGTCTTTTGCATGTCTATCTATCTATCTATCTATCTATCTATCTATCAGGGCTTCTCAAACTCGGTCCTGGGGGACCACGCCGAACGACCAAGCGTATTCCAACCGAGTTTAGGATTTTTTACTTGAACCAGAAGTCCCTTCACTGAAATGATCATTTAATTAATATGGCAAAATAAATGGACCATTGTGAAATTAGACCTTTTAAGCACATGTAAAGTTACTTATAAAATGTTACGGCTAACTTGAAATATGCAACTGTTTAAGAGCTGAAGACAAGTCAAAAGGTCTAATTAAGCAAATGATCAGAGCAGGGTTGGAATGAGAACCAGCAGCCGCCGCAGGGGGTCCCCGGGACTCAAACAAACCCGCCGGTCCGGGTCCTTCATCCAGTCACGACGCTGTGCTGAAAACACACAACAGTCTGCTTTGCGTTCACCGTGAACAACGCCTGCTTGACAAAGTGTCTCGCATCCGATTCGTAGAAAACAAACCAAAAAAAAAACAATAAAGAGAGAGAGAGGGGGGAGAGAGAAAGCGAGAGATGAGAGAGAGAGGAGAGGGGGGGAGGGAGAGAGAGAGAGAGAGAGAGAGAGAGAGAGAGAGGGAGAGAGAGGGAGAGAGAGAGAGAGAGGGAGAGAGGGAGAGGAGAGAGGAGAGAGGGGAGAGAGGGAGAGAGAGAGGAGAGAGAGAGAAGAGAGAAGAGAGAGAGAGAGAGAGAGAGGGAGAGAGAGAGAAGAGAGAGAAGAGAGAAGAGAGGGAGAGAGAGAGAGAGAGAAGGAGAGAGAGAAGAGAGGAGAGAGAGAGACAGAGAGAGAGAGAAGGAAAGAGAGGATATAGAGAGGAGAGAGAAAGAGAGAGGGATAGAGAGGGATAGAGAGAGGGAGCAGGATAGAGAGAGGGATAGAGAGGGATAGAGAGAGGGGAGAGAGAGGATAGAGAGGGAGAGAGGGATAGAGAGGGATAGAGAGAGGGGGGAGAGAGGGATAGAGAGGGGA
Source organism: Polyodon spathula (assembly GCF_017654505.1). NCBI lineage: Eukaryota > Metazoa > Chordata > Actinopteri > Acipenseriformes > Polyodontidae > Polyodon > Polyodon spathula. Next base: position 504,395 of record NC_054562.1, on the reverse strand, counting down.
GAGGGATAGAGAGGGATAGAGAGAGGGATAGAGGGATAGAGAGGGAGAGAGGAGGGATAGAGAGGGATAGAGAGAGAGAGAGAGAGAGATAGAGAGGGGATAGAGAGGGATAGAGAGGGATAGAGAGGGATAGAGAGAGAGAGAGAGGGGATAGAGAGGGATAGAGAGAGGGATAGAGGAGAGAGAGAGAGGGATAGAGAGCGGGAGAGAGAGGGGATAGAGAGGAGATTAGAATGAGAGAGGGGAGGAGGGATAGGAGAGAGAGAGAGGAGGAGAGAGGGATAGAGAGAGGGATAGAGAGAGAGGGAGGAGAGGGGATAGAGAGGGATAGAGAGAGGGGAGAGAGAGAGAGAGGGATAGAGAGAGGAGAGAGAGGAGATAGAGGGAGAGAGAGAGAGAGAGAGGGATAGAGAGGGATAGAGAGAGAGAGGGAGAGAGAGGGATAGAGAGGGATAGAGAGGGATAGAGAGAGAGAGAGAGGGATAGAGAGGGATAGGGAGAGAGAGAGAGAGAGAGGGATAGAGAGGATAGAGAGAGGGAGAGAGAGGGGGAGAGAGAGAGAGAGAGGGATAGAGAGGGATAGAGAGAGGGATAGAGAGGGATAGAGAGAGGGGAGAGAAAGGGATAGAGAGGGAGAGAGAGAGAGAGAGAGAGAGAGAGAGGGGGAGAGAGAGGGAGATTAGAGAGAGGGGAGAGAGGGATAGAGAGGGAGAGAGAGGGATAGAGAGGGATAGAGAGAGGGATAGAGAGGGATAGAGAGGGATAGAGAGGGATAGAGAGGGAGGGAGAGAGAGAGGGATAGAGAGAGATAGAGAGAGATAGAGAGGGATAGAGAGAGGGAGAGAGGGATAGAGAGGGATAGAGAGGGGGGAGAGAGAGAGGAGATAGAGAGGGATAGAGAGACCGATAGATAGAGAGAGGGGAGAGGGAGTAAGAGAGGGGGGGAGAGGGATTCGCTAGAGGGAGTGAGACGGGGTGATAACCCCATCAGGGATATAGATGGAGAGGGAGAGAGAGATCAATCTTTTCTCCCAGAGGAGATGTTGGGATACTAGAGGGATGAGAGAGGGGGCTAGAGAAAGGAGGGATAGAGAGGGATAGACGGGATCGAGAGAGGGATAGAGAGGGGTCTGGTAGAGCAGAGGGAAGCAGAGTAAAGGGATAGAGAGGTCTGGTAAAAGCAGAGGGATAGAGATTGATAAAGAACAGAGAGTATGGTAAAGCAGAGGGAAGAGAGGTAAAGAGAGAGAGAGGAGAGGTAAAGCAGAGGGAAGCAGAGAGGGAGAGAGAGGGATAGAGCATAGAGAAGAGATTGTAAAGCACAGAGAGAGAGAGGTAAAGCAGAGGAAGCATAGTAAAGCACAGGAGAGAGTCTGTTAAAGATAGGGAAGGTTGTAAAGCAAGAAGGTCTGGTAAAGAATGCGATTACATTGCAAAGCAGCGAGGTCATTTAAAGCACAGGGAAGCATTGTAAAGCAAGAGAGGTCTAAAGCATAGGGAAGCATTGTAAAGCACAGAGAGGTCTGGTAAAGCATAGGGACAGCAGGTGTAAAGCACAGAGAGGTCTGGTAAAGCATAGGGAAGCATTGTAAAGCACAGAGAGGTCTGGTAAAGCATAGGGTCCCATTGTTCGGCACAGAGAGGTCTGGTAAAGCATAGGGAAGCATTATAAAGCACAGAGAGGTCTGGTAAAGCATAGGGAAGCATTGTAAAGCACAGAGAGGTCTGGTAAAGCATAGGGAAGCATTGTAAAGCACAAAGAGGTCTGGTAAAGCATAGGGAAGCATTGGAAAGCACAGAGAGGTCTGGTAAAGCACAGGGAGGCATTGTAAAGCACAGAGAGGCGTGGTAAAGCATATTTTGAGTGTAAACCAACACTTCTAAAAGTCGCTCCAAAAATATTTGCTTAAGTGCTTCCAAATATGTTAGAAATATTTGCTACAGACGCGCCAGTGACTCAAGTTGTGTAGCATTAAATGGCAGGGCTTTGTTTTGGTTTTTTTTTTGTTTTTTTTTTGTTTCTTGTGTTTTTAGACGTTTTTTTCAAAAAAACCCCTCACTATACAATCTTTCCACAACCCCCCCCCCCCCCCCCCCCCGTCCCGCCCCCCCACATTAGGAATTTAGCCCATGGTGCCTAAATAGAGGACCAATATTTTATCGGTGTCGCTGCAGCGCCCGGGGTGTTAACTGGTCACACCTGCATAAGAAAAACAGATGATAGTCGTTCTGTAACCCGAGTCCTTCCAGCTTGGAACGCAAATTATTTTGAAACTGCGTTTTATACACTGAAAAAAAAAAACGACACCAGTCTCTATTGGAGTTGTTATCCATGTCTCAACACAGGCACTAATGTCTCAGCCGGGCGCAAGAGAGAAACGGATCCGGCAATTACTGTTGTGGGTATGACTCCTAACATTGTCAGCGCAGCAGCTATTGTTGAGAGACAAGTCCTGTCTGTTGCAGAAAAATGTCTTTGGGCGTCGCTCCTCCGAGTTTTGTTCGGCTGCGAAACTCGACATTGTGAGGAAGCTGGTGGGAATTCAAGTCTGCTTACATTCCCTGAAACAAAAGGTATCGTTAAGCTGTCAGGCCGCAAACTCCCTCCTCCCCCTCGAATCGACAGTACAGGCCAACCTGTCACCGCACGCAGAGCACCGTGCCAGGCGCGCCGAACCGCACGCAGAACAACGTGCGAGACGAGCAGAACCGCACGCAGAGCAACGTGCACCAGGCGGTGTTAGGCCGAACCGACACGCTCAGAAAAACGTGAGAGGACGAGCAGAACGCGCACGCCAGACACCAGCACCATGCCTCGAAGACGAGCCAGAAGGGTCTCGGGGCTGCCAGACGAGCAGAACCGCACGCAGAACAACGTGCGAGACGAGCAGAACCGCACGCAGAGCACCGTGCGAGACGCGCAGAACCGCACGCAGAGCACCGTGCGAGACGGGCAGAACCGCACGCAGAGCACCGTGCCAGACGAGCAGAACCGCACGCAGAGCACCGTGCGAGACGAGCAGAACCGCACGCAGAGCACCGTGCCAGGCGCGCCGAACCGCACGCAGAACAACGTGCGAGACGAGCAGAACCGCACGCAGAGCACCGTGCGAGACGAGCAGAACCGCACGCAGAGCACCGTGCGAGACGAGCAGAACCGCACGCAGAACAACGTGCGAGACGGGCAGAACCGCACGCAGAACAACGTGCGAGACGAGCAGAACCGCACGCAGAACAACGTGCGAGACGAGCAGAACCGCACGCAGAGCACCGTGCGAGACGCGCAGAACCGCACGCAGAGCACCGTGCGAGACGGGCAGAACCGCACGCAGAGCACCGTGCGAGAGGAGCAGAACCGCACGCAGAGCACCGTGCCAGACGAGCAGAACCGCACGCAGAGCACCGTGCGAGACGAGCAGAACCGCACGCAGAGCACCGTGCGAGAGGGGCAGAACCGCACGCAGAGCACCGTGCGAGACGAGCAGAACCGCACGCAGAGCACCGTGCGAGACGAGCAGAACCGCACGCAGAGCACCGTGCCAGAGGGGCAGAACCGCAGGCAGAGCACCGTGAGAGACGCGCAGAACCGGAGGAAGATGTCCTGGGATTTCAATGAGCCTTCCCCGGGCCGGGACACAACTACACAACTGCAGCTTTGGACAAACTTTTTTGCGTCACCCCCCTCTGAATAGAATGAACTGATTCTGTTTCATAATTCCAGCACGAAACCGCCGAATAATGTTATCTTAACACGGGGGCGGCCAGCCCTAGTTCTGGAGAGTTACGATCCAGCAGGGTTTATAGGTATTCCTTGATCATCAATTTCTGAAGACTTGGGATAATTCAATGTGGGCCAGTTACGCAATCGTGCTTTCTATTTAAGCAATCATTTGACCAATTAAGTCATTTAGAGATAACTTGGAATCAAAAACCCCCAATTAGCTGTACTGGCTATCGGCATTGCCTTTAAGAAGTATTTTAAATCGGCAGATATAAAATAAATCAAAACTTTAAAAAAATCGTCAAACTTTTACACTTTTGTTCTCCCTATTTACTACAAATGTAGTATTGTGTTATTTATCTAGAAGACAGGGGAATGCTGCCATCTAGTGGCTGTCGGTCAGAATTGCAAGTAAAAAAACAGCAGCTGACTGACCTCAAAACTTTCTTCTTTTTTTTTTAAGTTTCTTGAAACGGGAAGTGAGGCAGTTAGTGGTCATCGCTGCCAGGTTACGGTTGTCATGGAAACGAAAGAGGAAGAGGAGAGAGGCGAGAGAGAGGGGAGAGAGGAGAGAGATTCTCGCTTCTCTCTAGGAGAGAGAGAGAGAGAGAGGAGAGAGAGAGAGAGATTGAGAGAGAGAGGAGGAGAGAGGAGAGGAGAGAGGGGAGAGAGGAGAGAAGAGAGAGAAAGAGAGAGAGAGGAGAGAGAGGGGGGAGAGAGGAGAGAGAGGGGGAGAGAGAGGGGGAGGTAGAGAGGAGAGAGAGGGAGAGAGGAGAGGGTAGAGAGGGGGAGAGGAGATGGAGAGGAGAGGAGAGAGAGGGGGAGAAAGAGAGAGAGACCACACTGACATTAAATTAATTTTCTCCACCCAGAAAAAAAAAAACTCTATCACAAAAAAACCCACTCATTCTCATATAACAGACGTATCTCCCCTCAACTCAACACGACACGAACATCATGACACAGTAAAAATAGACACAATGAATCGTTCTTCCCTTTGCACATCAGCAGATGCGTCAGCCGCACCAAGAGTACATTGGCTTGTGGTTTTGACGGACTCTACTGTGCAGAATACATGCTATAGGGACTTTCTTCCTCTGCATCAGGACGCGGGACATGTGCTATGAAATCAGGACTAGCCAGATCTTATAGGGGACTGTTGGCATGTTTGACAAAACATACCAGAAACCAATTAGGATCATAGAGGCTGGTGTGAAAGAGACACTCACAGACACGGCGGGTTTGGGTAGCGATTTATTGCATCAAGGAAAAATACACAGGGCTCGTAAAAACACATTGATTTAAAAAAAAAAAAAAAAAAAAAAAAAAAAAAAACGAGTTACATTTTCAAATCAAACTTCAAATCTTTCCATTTACAAATCGTTACAGACTCCAGGCTCTCTGAAATGTCAGGTCTCCTGGATTTAACTTCAGCGAACTAATTATTTGCTTTGTGATTTTGTTTTCAATGTGTTTTTACAGTTTAAACAAACTATATATAAACATTTTGAGGCCTGGGAGAGAAGTCAAAAATGCGTTCCGTTTTAATCACAGAATAAGCGACCTGTTTGAGTCATTGAAGGTAGGAGGCGGAACAGAGAAGCGCCGCGGATTGACCCCAAGACACGTCTTCACATTTAGCACAGAGAGAAGAAAGAGAGGGCAGAAATGGAGGCGGAGAAGAGTTGAAAATAAAAGGCAGGAGCACTTTCTTGACAGAGAGAGAGAGAGAGAGAGAGAGAGAGAGAGAGAGAGAGAGAGAGAGAGAGAGAGAGAGAGAGAGAGAGAGGAGCCGTAGCAAACGATGCTGACACCTCCTCGGCGTGTGTGGAGCTTCACCGACTCGAGAGGGAGGCCCTCGTATCCCTCCTGTCTGACTCTACCTCTCCCCTCTCCTCTCTGTCTCTCTCCGAGCCTTCACTCTGATCCAGAGAGAGGAGAGGGAGAGGGAGAGGGAGAGAGAGGAGAGAGAGGGAGAGGGGGGGAGAGGGAGGGGAGGGGAGAGGGAGAGAGAGAGGGAGAGGAGAGGGAGAGAGGAGGGAGGGGGGAGAGGGAGAGAGAGACAGAGGAGAGGGAGAGAGAGAGGGAGGGAGAGAGGGGGGGGGAGGGAGAGGAGAGAGAGAGAGAGGTTAGAGGGGAGAGGGAGGAGAGGGGAGAGAGAGAGGAGAGAGAGGAGAGGGAGAGGGAGGAGAGAGGGAGAGAGAGACAGAGAGAGAGAGGGAGGGGGGAGAGAGGGAGAGAGAGCAGAGAGAGGGAGGGGGGAGAGGGAGAGAGAGACAGAGAGAGGTAGAGGGAGGGAGGGAGAGGGAGAGAGAGAAGAGAGAGAGAGGAGAGAGAGACAGGAGAGAGGTAAGAGAGAGGACAGAGAGAGGTAGGGGAGAGAGGGACAGAGAGAGAATCAATAGATCTGGGAGAGACCCCATCCCCCAAAGAAACAGAAAGGGAAGAAGAGGAGTGAGTAGAGGGAGGGAGGGGGGAGAGGGAGAGAGAGACAGAGGGAGGGGGGGAGAGGGAGACAGTTGCACAGACCGGCCGAGGTATCTACACCAGCGGTTTCACCCCCCAGTTTTCAGTTCTTTAACTAAACCCTGAACTGATAATTACCTTAATTAGGTCTAAAACACTCGGGAGCGTTCGAAAAAATAATGAACCATTGCGTGCTTTGAAACGGGAGGAACAGCCCTTTAAAGCATAAATATTAATGAAGAAAAAAACAAACAATTACATTAATCTTTTGATGCTCACAGCGGTAAACTTAAAAAAGCGACATTATCGCATTATTATTATTATTATTATTATTATTATTATTTATTATTATTATTATTATTATTATTATTATTAGGTAGAAAAGCGCTATAATTAAAAAGAGAGAGATTTTAAAAAGAACCCTCGCTTTTAATTAGGGAGGGGTTATTTTCTGGTGGAAACACGTTACAGGAAATTTGTGCAGCCCGGGGTGTTGCTGTTGTTTTTAAATATTGGGCCGGCTCTCTTTTTTCAGCTTGTGGGCGAACGTCCTTTTGAAATGTGTGAAACTTGAAGAACCCTCCTGCGGCTGACCGGCATCAAGCCCCCTGTGACAGATTTACTTCTTCTGCGATTTAATTGTTTCGTAGGTGTCCTGTGTGCCAACCGACAGCCCCTGGAAAGACAGAAAACAAACAAACAAACAATAACAATAAAAATAATAATAATAATAATAGACCAGTAATATTGCAGCGGACGGTCCAACTGGAAGGCGCCTAATAATGATCAAGTCGAGTCGCAGGACTCGCATCTCTCGCACCGCTGTCTGATTCAGTCACTCGGCCCTCTTTGATGCAATGAAAAGAGAGTGAGGAACTTCTCCTAGTACCAGATACTGCTTTAAGAAGGGTTACAATGAAATGCTGACGAAGAGGACAGAGAGCGCATCGGCCACGACCGTGGAGACACACACACTAGACAGAGAGAGACACATAGAGAGAGACACACACACACACACAACAGGATGCTCCACTCTTGTCAGCGGGTCAGCCACTCTGAGAGAGAGAAATCTCTCTCTCTCTCCTATTCTCCGCCTCCGTGTGTGATATTATATCTGTCTCTATCTTTCAGACTACTATAGATATATAAAGATATATATGATATATAATAAATCATAGTATATTATAGAGATATATAAACTATATACTATATCCACTGTTAATTATAACAGGGCACAATTGAATATTGTGTTACCGTCGTACTTACTAACAGAATCTTCTTATCTGTGGAAAGAACAAAAACATTTTCTTGCAAATGTGTTTGGTGTTTTACAATATTGTTTCAGGATTCCTACGTTAATATATATATATATATATATATATAATATATATATATATATATATATATATATATATATATATATATATATATTATATATATAATCATATATAATATATAATATATGACGCAAGTGACACTTTTGGCCTCGGTCGTCTTCATAACAACGGGTTAGTATTTTTTTCAAAGCTGTTTTGCAGAAGTTCATTGCTGTACTTCGTGCTAAATAAACACCACCAGACTGGTCTGTTTTTACACTGTGGGTTTCCTGTTTGTAAATGACCGTCGTGTCAAAAATTAGACAGATTTTTCCACTGTCCCAGTGCCGCATTATACCTTCCGCGCATTACAAACCCACCCTCGTTCCTGTATCGAACCCGCACAGCCTGGATGAAAGGTTAATCACCTTGAATTTTAGGATGAAGACATCACTGAAAACTATAGCAACTTCATTTAGATGCTTTGTTTAACGTCGTGTGTTCAGAGAAACTACAAAATGATCTCGCACAAAAGGATGTACAGGAAGCCATAATAGCAGCGCAGTTGAATGTCAGAGTTCGAAATGTCACATTTTTAAAATGTTCTACAGTTTATCGTGAAGTATATGGGAAAACTAAATACTGATGAGATCCAGCCCTCTGAAATGTCTTTATAATATAGAGCACTAGACCCTGATATTGAAGAGATCCAGCCCTCTGAAATGACTTTATAATATACGGCACTAGACCCTGATATTGATGAGATCCAGCCCTCTGAAATGTCTTTATAATATACAGCACTAGACCCTGATATTGATGAGATCCAGTCATCTGAAATGTCTTTATAATATACAGCACTAGACCCTGATATTGATGAGATCCAGCCCTCTGAAATGTCTTTATAATATACAGCACTAGACCCTGATATTGATGAGATCCAGCCCTCTGAAATGTCTTTATAATATACAGCACTAGACCCTGATATTGATGAGATCCAGCCCTCTGAAATGTCTTTATAATATACAGCACTAGACCCTGATATTGATGAGATCCAGCCCTCTGAAATGTCTTTATAATATACAGCACTAGACCCTGATATTGATGAGATCCAGCCCTCTGAAATGTCTTTATAATATACAGCACTAGACCCTGATATTGATGAGATCCAGCCCTCTGAAATGTCTTTATAATATACAGCACTAGACCCTGATATTGATGAGACACAGCCCTCTGAAATGTCTTTATAATATACAGCACTAGACCCTGATATTGATGAGACACAGCCCTCTGAAATGTCTTTATAATATACAGCACTAGACCCTGATATTGATGAGATCCAGTCCTCTGAAATGTCTTTATAATATACAGCACTAGACCCTGATACTGATGAGATCTGAAATCTCTTTATAATATACAGCACTAGACCCTGATATTGATGAGACCCAGCCCTCTGAAATGTCTTTATAATATACAGCACTAGACCCTGATATTGATGAGATCCAGCCCTCTGAAATGTCTTTATAATATACAGCACTAGACCCTGATATTGATGAGATCCAGCCCTCTGAAATGTCTTTATAATATACAGCACTAGACCCTGATATTGATGAGATCCAGCCCTCTGAAATGTCTTTATAATATACCACTGACCCTGATATTGATGAGATCCAGCCCTCTGAAATGTCTTTATAATATACAGCACTAGACCCTGATACTGATGAGACCCAGCCCTCTGAAATGTCTTTATAATATACAGCACTAGACCCTGATATTGATGAGATCCAGCCCTCTGAAATGTCTTTATAATATACAGCACTAGACCCTGATACTGATGAGATCCAGCCCTCTGAAATGTCTTTATAATATACAGCACTAGACCCTGATATTGATGTGATCCAGCCCTCTGAAATGTCTTTATAATATACAGCACTAGACCCTGATATTGATGAGATCCAGCCCTCTTTCTTTTCTCTCCCATCTCTTCCTCTTTTTTCTCTGTCACACAGAGACAGCGAGTTGTTTTTGGATGTTTCCTTCCCCTTTTTTCTGAATTGCAACTCCAAAACAGAAAGGAAACTGCACCTTAGCTTCCCAGAAATCAGACTAACCTCCTTTTATCACAAGCAGAAAACCAGAAGGTATTTTTAATACCGCTGCATCAAAGCACTTTTATTTAAAACATATATATATTAAGTTGAGAAATGAAACATGGCGCATGATTTTTAATCAAGTTATAACTACACACAGCCGCGTGTAAATGTATCAGAACCCCCCCCCTCCCCCCGCTGTGCAAACACACCCTCGTTACAGACTCTTAGTGGAAAGGGTTTCTCTGTGAAGAGAGTTTCTTGTAAGTCTCTTACCTCAGATTTGTTTTGCTCAGAGGGTTTGCTTGACCTCATCTGGAAAGTGGGAGAGACGATTCATTAGAATCATGAGCACACTTATAAAGAGGAAATGGTTATCTATTCAGAGATACTCGGGTATTCAGTAAGCCGGGGCTCTGAGAGAGGAAACGTGGCCAATGCGATCCCCAGACCTGGTCTTACTGTGAAGCAGCACACACACACACACACACACACACACACACACACACACGAATACAGAGACACACACAAACACATACACATACATCCATAAAGAGACACACACACACACACACACACTCAGACACAGAGACACCCAGATACACACAAAGGAGGGTGCACGAACCAGAGACCACATACCAACCTGGTGTTTTGTCGTGTCCACCGGGGAACACAGAGACACATACAAACACAGAGACACACACAAACACAGAGACACGCACAAAGAGACACACACACACACAGAGACACGCACAAACAAGTCTCTGAACGTGTTTCTCTGTGTGTACACACCACACACTCTTGTGCCCGTGCTTTTTGTGTCTCAGTGTGACACACATGTGTCTCTGTGTGTACCACAGAACACAGACGCTGAAAGCGTGTTACACACAACACACAGCCACACACACACACACAGAATCGGTCTGTTTGCGTCAGTAGTCTGGGGCAATGGAAGTCGGACGTAATGTCGTGTCACTCCTGCTAGGGCATGTGTTTGTTTAGGGCAGGTCCTGTATCGTCTAGAGACCTCTGACGTCGCGTCGACTCTCCCCTTTCTCTCTTGTGAGAACTGTTGAACTCTTGCACGTTGTTTTTAACGAAGCACAGAGAGGTCTGGTAAAGCATAGGGAAGCATTGTAAAGCACAGAGAGGTCTGGTAAAGCATAGGGAAGCATTGTAAAGCACAGAGAGGTCTGGTAAAGCATAGGGAAGCATTGTAAAGCACAGAGAGGTCTGGTAAAGCATAGGGAAGCATTGTAAAGCACAGAGAGGTCTGGTAAAGCATAGGGAAGCATTGTAAAGCACAGAGAGGGCTGGTAAAGCATAGGGAAGCATTGTAAAGCACAGAGAGGTCTGGTAAAGCATAGGGGAAGCATTGTAAAGCACAGAGAGGTCTGGTAAAGCATAGGGAAGCATTGTAAAGCACAGAGAGGTCTGGTAAAGCATAGGGAAGCATTGTAAAGCACAGAGAGGTCTGGTAAAGCATAGGGAAGCATTGTAAAGCACAGAGAGAGGTCTGGTAAAGCATAGGGAAGCATTGTAAAGCACAGAGAGGTCTGGTAAAGCATAGGGAAGCATTGTAAAGCACAGAGAGGTCTGGTAAAGCATAGGGAAGCATTGTAAAGCACAGAGAGGTCTGGTAAAGCATAGGGAAGCATTGTAAAGCACAGAGAGGTCTGATAAAGCATACGGAAACATTGTAAAGCACAGAGAGGTCAGGTAAAGCATACGTAAGCATTGTAAAGCACAGAGAGGTCTGGTAAAGCATAGGGAAGCATTGTAAAGCACAGAGAGGTCTGGTAAAGCATAGGGAAGCATTGTAAAGCACATAGAGGTCTGGTAAAGCATAGGGAAGCATTGTAAAGCACAGAGAGGTCTGGTAAAGCATAGGGAAGCATTGTAAAGCACAGAGAGGTCTGGTAAAGCATAGGGAAGCATTGTAAAGCACAGAGAGGTCTGGTAAAGCATAGGGAAGCATTGTAAAGCACAGAGAGGTCTGGTAAAGCACAGGGAAGCATTGTAAAGCACAGAGAGGTCTGGTAAAGCATAGGGAAGCATTGTAAAGCACAGAGAGGTCTGGTAAAGCATAGGGAAGCATTGTAAAGCACAGAGAGGTCTGGTAAAGCACAGGGAAGCATTGTAAAGCACAGAGAGGTCTGGTAAAGCATAGGGAAGCATTGTAAAGAAAAGCATTGTAAAGCACAGAGCGGTCTGATAAAGCACAGGGAAGCATTGTAAAGCATAGAGAGGTCTGGTAAAGCATATTTTAAAAAAACAGGGTAAACGAAGCCTTATAAAAGTTACCCACAACAAAAGCACCGTAATGAAGCACTAACGTTTTATTTTATTTATTTTTTTTATTGAGGGAAAACTAAAATCGTTAGTTATTTATACGGATTACAGTGAAGAGGACTATAGATTGAAACTGTATCTTGAATTGGATAACGCGTTATGAATGCGAAACGAAACACGTTTCAGGATTTAAAAAAACAAATGGAATTCGAATACAGATAGAGAAAATATCAAGATATATTATTTTAATTGTTTTTTTTTTAAATCATAACATAGCAAAAAACGCGATATATCAGAATTATTTAATTATATATATTTTATATTTTATTATATATTATTATTATTATTATATACTGTAACTTAAATTTCAATCGCTGTCTTCAGATGAAAATATATTTAATTATAAAATATTATTTATTATTATCTATTATTATTATTATTATTATTATTATTATTATTATTATTATTATTATTATTATCGTTGCTCAAGTTGAATTAACTCCTCTAACCCAAACTGCTTTCTGGAATGTATTTTGTATTTTTATGTTCGTGTTAGACAGCGAGAGATTCGCGATTCAAGAATACTTGTTTTTCATATAGGGCTGGTAATTGGAATATTTAATTGACATACATGGCTCGTCGTTAGGTTTTAATTAAGTGTCCGAGCGGGTAGAACTGTGCTGGTCCCGGCTGGAGCCGCGTATTTTGTTTTTGGCGTTAAAGTCGGATCAAGACCGAAAAATAAAAACTGCCCCGAGCGGGCATTAAAACCCTGAGAAACACGTTATGCCCCTCCGTGCCCCACACCACTCTCCCCCTGCTAATGAAACGCTAACTCCAGGTCTAGGGCTTGTCATAATTACGCAGCCACGAAGTGAAGATTATTTTAGTTTATTCTCTAGCCGCGGCTGGGGGGGCGACTTTATTATAAGATCTATTCCTTCTCCGAAATGTATTTATTTACTAGCAAACGTGTATTGCTATATAATTCAGTTGTGTATAGAAATACGCAATATATTATTGTATATAGCGCCTTTCATAGAGGGGCACCATCGCAAAGCTCTTTACAAGATACGAGGCTGGGGTGTGTGAGCTATGGATCAGCTACAGAGTCGCTTCCAACAACGTCTCACCCCAAAGATGCAGCACAAGGAGGTTCAGTGACTCGCTCAGGGTCTCACACAGTGAACCAGCGGCTGAGCTGGAATTTGAACCCGGGGACCTGCTGGTTACAAACCCGTTTCCTTAACGGCTGGACCACACAGCCTCCTCAAAGTAGCAGTGCAATAGTGCACGGATAGCGCATCAGCTGAGAATAATAATAATAATAATAAATAATAATAATAATAATATAATAAATAATAATAATAATAATATCCCTTTCAAAACAGTACATTGAGACAAACGCAGCAATAAAAGTGCAACAGAGTATACGTGCAAGAACAATACGGAGAAGAAGGAGGATCCATAAACAAAAAAAAATGAATTAACGTCGCTGTTTAATAACGAGGCAGTGCAGTCTATAATTTAAATATAATACACTAGGGGTATTTTTGGTGCCAACTGAATATAATGGGTTTTTTTTTTAATTGAATTATTTATTTAAACAATATTCATTTCGTTTGTAAACTCCCTTATGTTCTTTCATATAGTTATTTTATATTACAGAGTGATTATAAAGTACGTTTACCGCATCGACGACACGGGGAGTTATGTAGTAAACTTACTTTATAATCACTTTTTTTTTTCCCCAAGGTCAATTTCCGAGCCGAGATGAAGCTGAACACGTCCTTCTTAAAACATCCGCTCTGATCCGCAGGCAATAAAAATGTGCATTATAAATATCATATGGGAGATACTGAAATTGGAGAAGGAATCTGTGAAAAAGACCTAGGAGTTTTTGTTGATGCAGAAATGTCTTCATCTAGACAATGTGGGGAAGCTATAAAAAAAAAGGCCAACAAGATGCTCAGATATATTGTAAAAAGTGTTGAATTTAAATCAAGGTTAGTAATGTTAAAACTGTACAATGCACTAGTAAGACTTAAATATTGTGCTCGGTTCTGGTCGCCTCGCTATAAAAAGGATTTTGCTGCTCTAGAAAGAGCGCAAAGAAGAGCGACCAGAATTATTCAGGGTTTAAAAGGCATGTCATATACAGACAGGCTAAAAGAATTGAATCTATTCAGTCTTGAACAAAGAAGACTACGCAGCGACCTGATTCAAGCATTCAAAATACTAAAAGGTATTGACAATGTCGACTCAAGGGACTTTTTAGACCTGAATAAGGAAACAAGGACCAGATGTCGCAAATGGAGATTAGACAAAGGAGCATTCAGAACAGAAAATAGGAGGGACTTTTTTACACAGAGAATCGTGAGGGTCTGCAATCAACTCCCCAGTAATGTTGTTGAAGCCGACACCCTGGGATCCTTCAAGAAGCTGCTTGATGAGATTCTGGGATCAATAAGCTACTGAAAACCAAACGAGCAAGATGGGCCGAATGGCCTCCTCTCGTTTGTAAACTTTCTTATGTTCTTCTGTTCTTATGACTCGGAGCCGATCAACGCTTCAAGATGCGCACTGAACCGAGCGAATGTTGTTCAAACGGTTCCCTCTCAATACAGAGACCGGGACTCGAGTATCACACGGACACTGAAACCCAACCTGTCGGTATATTTGAGACCCTGTTGGATATATATATTATATATATATATATATTATATATATAATATATATATATCAAACGACACAAGTTTTGCTTTGGCTTTACTAAAGAATCGCATTTTGCGCGTTGATGATTACACGTATGTGTGATGTCGCCGTCTCTACACTATGGTGATGTCGCTGTGCGGCAGAGATTTCAATACAAAACACACACACACACACACACACACACACACACACACACACACACACACACACACACACACACACACACACACACACACACACACACACACACACACACACACACACACACACACACACACACACACACACACACACACACACACACACACACACACACACACACACACACACACACACACACACACACACACACACACACACACACACACACACACACACACACACACACACACACAAAGCAAAAAGTATTAAACTCACCAGCCTGTGAGAAGCTGCAACAGCACAAGACCAACACCGCGAAGACATGCCTCGTCCCCGATAGAAACATCGTGACCAGTTTATCCCCTTATAATTCAAATGCTTTTATATATTGTTTTAAAAAAATAAATAAATAAATAAAAAATTAAATATGATCAGTGTTGTTGAACGCCCAGCGAATTAAAAAAACAACAACATATTATTATTATTTTATGTATATATGTATAAATATATATCCCTCAATCTTAATAGACACAGTCTCGTTTGCTGGACGTTGCTACCCCGACTGAATTAACGCGTCTGACTCTCACTCGCTCATCAGCGGTAATACCGTCAGCTCTCGAATGCCCGTCTCAAACAGTGATGCCACGCCCACTCTCTCTAAACTGCTGCTTAACTATTAACACGCTGTACACTTTTGTGCTTGAAATTTTAAAAAAAGCGTCCTCAGAAATGACTTTATAATATACAGCACTAGACGCTGATATTGATGAGATCCAGCCCTCTGAAATGTCTTTATAATATACAGCACTAGACCCTGATATTGATGAGACACAGCCCTCTGAAATGTCTTTATAATATACAGCACTAGACGCTGATATTGATGAGATCCAGCCCTCTGAAATGTCTTTATAATATACAGCACTAGACCCTGATATTGATGAGATCCAGCCCTCTGAAATGTCTTTATAATATACAGCACTAGACCCTGATATTGATGCGATCCAGCCCTCTGAAATGTTTACAATGCTTCCCTTTGCTTTACCAGACCTATCTTTGCTTTGCAATGCTTCCCTATGCTTTACCAGACCTCTCTGTGCTTTGCAATGCTTCCATATGCTTTACCAGACCTCTCTGTGCTTTGCAATGCTTCCCTATGCTTTACCAGACCTCTCTGTGCTTTGCAATGCTTCCCTATGCTTTACCAGACCTCTGTGCTTTACAATGCTTCCCTATGCTTTACCAGACCTCTCTGTGCTTTACAATGCTTCCCTATGCTTTACCAGACCTCTCTGTGCTTTACAATGCTTCCCTATGCTTTACCAGACCTCTCTGTGCTTTACAATGCTTCCCTATGCTTTACCAGACCTCTCTGTGCTTTACAATGCTTCCCTATGCTTTACCAGACCTCTCTGTGCTTTACAATGCTTCCCTATGCTTTACCAGACCTCTCTGTGCTTTACAATGCTTCCCTATGCTTTAGCAGACCTCTCTGTGCTTTACAATGCTTCCCTATGCTTTACCAGACCTCTCTGTGCTGTGTGTGTATTGTAATGTAAATGTAATGCACGGTACTAAGAGATGGCCTCGCTGTGTCGCATGTGTTATGTCGGAGTCCAGTGGCTGGTTGGCTTGCTGTGTAACAGGAAACGTCCCCAGGACGTGTCTCGCTGGACTGTGGCAGCTCTGCGGTTAGAGACAGGACACGCCGGCTCACTTCCTGTTCACTTGAACACAACTGCTGGCGCCGGAGAACGCTTGCAGAATATATATTAAAAAAATAGCTACAGCCATGCCACTAAACTTTAAACATTTTAGGACTGAGACAAAACAAATCTATTTCTCCCTCTTTCTCTGTGTGTGTGTGTGTGTATATATAGTATAATCTCAATCTCTCTCTATATATATTGTATATAATCTCAATCTCTATATATATTGTATTTAATCTCTGTATATAATCTCTATATATATATTGTATATAATCTCTCTCTATATATCTATTGTAAATAATCTCAATCTCTCTCTATATATTGTATATAATCTCAATCTCTTTCTATATATATTGTATATAAACTCAATCTCTATATATATTGTATATAATCTCAATCTCTCTATATTGTATTTAATCTCTGTATATAATCTCTCTCTATATATATTGAATATAATCACTATATATCTATTGTAAATAATCTCAATCTCTCTCTATATATTGTATATAATCTCAATCTCTCTCTCTATATATTGTATATAATCTCAATCTCTCTCTATATTGTATTTAATCTCTGTATATAATCTCTCTCTATATATATATTGAATATAATCACTCTCTATATATCTATTGTAAATAATCTCAATCTCTCTCTATATATTGTATATAATCTCAATCTCTCTCTATATATTGTATATAATCTCAATCTCATGTGTAACAGTGATATGTATTTTTAGATCAGGCTTTATTTGTGAATAGAAAGCCGCTCTCAACTCAGCCCTGATGAAGGCATGCATGTTGGTTAATCCACGTTTGACTGCAGTTAAAAACGGTTCCTTCACAGTTATTTTAAAATGAAACGTTATTTTCAGGTTGCACCGTGAGCCGACCTAAGATCTGAAAAAGGGAATTGAAATTGCAAAAAAAAAAAAAAAAAAAAAAGAAACTTATCCCCAAAGCTTGTGTGAATATCTCAAGTTTTATTTTTCTTATGAGAGAGAGAGAGAGAGAGAGAGAGAGAGAGAGCTCCCAACTACTGAATACATCAAACAGGACCCTTCTGAGTAGACAAGACCTGTAAACTCTATTTCATCACACATGTATTTACAAATATCTTTACAAGGGTAAGCTTTATTGAAATGCTATTGTATCTTTTTAAACGTGTAATCACTTGGTATATGAGGAGAGAGAGAGAGAGAGAGAGAGAGAGAGAGAGAGAGAGAGAGAGAGGAACAGGGAGAGAGAAACAGGAAAGAAGCAATGAGAGAGGGGAGAAGAGGGAGGGGAGGAGAGACAAGAGGGAGGGGAGGACAGGGAGGGAGAAGCGAAGAGAGGGGGAGGGGAGGGAGAGAGGAAAGGAATGATGAGGGAGAGAGGAAAGTGGAGCAACGATAGAGAGGGGGAGGAGAGAGGAGTGATGAGGAAGAGAGAGGGGGGAGAAAGGGAGAGGATGTCAAAAGTCACTCTCACTTCAACTTAACAGCACATGCAAAAAAAAAAAAAGAACAACTTCTTTGAACTTCAGCGATCTACTTCACCAAACACGATATCCTGAGTACCTAAAACAAAGCAAAAACCACGTCAAAATCCTTTAATATCGCTTCAAAAAAAGAGAGACAGATCATCCACACGAAGCAGAGTGGACTCTAATCGCCAATCAGCTGGTAATGGAATCAGGGTTCGAGTCTGTCCAGCGGGGGAGGCGTGGATTAATCATACAGGAGCAGCCTTGACTACAGGCAGCGTCCGAACCCGTGCGTCACGGAACACGTCTAGGAATTCTCAACGTTCCGCAGGCTCTCTGTGTTCCGGAGCGGTGTCATCACCACACTGTCATTAAAAACAACGATTCAACGAACAGACGTTCGTCTCTCACCTATGATGGCCACCACATCTGCCAGCATGTGCCCCTTCGCCATCTTGTCAAGCCCAGCCTGAAAGAGAAACAGGAATGGGGTGAGAATCAAACTCCCACTGCACAGCAGAGAGATCCAGTCCTGCTTTCACTAGGAGTTTAATAATCAGACTCCCGCTGCACAGCAGTGTGATCCAGTCCTGCTTTCACTAGGAGTTTAATAATCAGACTCCCGCTGCACAGCGGTGTGATCCAGTCCTGCTTTCACTGGGAGTTTAATAATAAGACACACCTGAGCTTGTTGCCTAGACACACTGGGGCTGATCAAGCTGGTAGTAAAACCTGGACTGGATCACACTGCTGTGCAATAGGAGTCTGATTACCAGCCCTGCTGCAATAATTGTTCCTAAAGTTATTAACTGCCCTCCCCCCTCTACCCTACCCCATAACCCCCCTATGGGGGGAGAGACAGTTTTAGTTGCTGAGGGGGATGGCCAGGTCTGGAGGTCGCAGAGGGGGACTCAGAGGCGGAGGAGGTAGATCTCTATGGGGGGGAAGTTCAGAGGTCCATCTTTCATTTAGAGGGATGGGGGAAGAGACAGAGGGGGTCTCCCCCACCCCCCCTTCCCCCCCTTAGTTCAGGGGGAATTGGTTACCCTCGAAACAAAATGTTTGGGCAAAACCGGGAGCTTTGAAAATCAGCGATAAGGACGACTGCTGCCATCAGAAACCAAATAGACTCCAAATTCACCCTGAAAAAAACAAAGAGAAGAGGAGATTCTCAACACCATCTACAGCTCGGGACAAACATCCAGCCTCACCTAGAGCTGAGACAGCATTCAAACAAACAATAAAACAACAGCAAGGGAACATTATTCAGCAGCTTTCACTGGATTCTATGAAGCTGAGGGAGTTCATTCTATATAGAGGGGGTGGAATTCAATATGAGAACAAGGGAACATTATTCAGCAGCTTTCACTGGACTCTATGAAGCTGGGAGTTCATTCTATATAGAGGGGGTGCAATTCAATATGTTAACAAGGGAACATTATTCAGCAGCTTTCACTGGACTCTATGAAACCGAGTGCGTTCATTCTATATAGAGCATTCAATGTCCCCCCCACCTCACCCCCCAACCACATTCTATTCCAATTTTATTAATTCACTGCTGCCACAACAGCAGCCTGCCCCCTGGTGGTCATTTCTGAAGCTATAGTTTCCCAAGTTCCAGGTGACCTGTAGCTCCTTCTGTTGGTGGGTATCCAGGCATTAAAAATGTGTTAAAACAACAACAACAAAGAAACATTCGTTCAGACGAAACAGGCAGGCAGGTCCAGCATTTAAAGGGAAAGGGGGCTTGATACCAGGAGGATCAAATCACCCGGCTTGAGTGACCACACACACACACACACACACACACACACACACACACACACACACTCACTCACTTTTGGCGCCTCTACAGCAGTGTAAGTGGCCCCGGGCGGGACTTGGTAGCCTTCTGTGTAAAGCTTGAAGTGATGAATCAAAGCCTCCATTGAAGTCTGTAGCAAAAAATAAAACACAATTTAGAAATAAATAAAACTGCCTGGCGCATTCGAGATCGTCTCATTTAACGAACGGCTTGAATACAGCGAGAGGAAAGGAACGCAGAGCCGCACACGGTCAAACGCGGGAGGCTTTTCAGAAGCTGTTTGAGACGCCTGATTGAAGCACATAGCGGTCTGACATTTTCACACAGGGGTGTGTTTCTCTATCCCCGATTGAAATTCTCACACCCAGAGGGGTTTTCATGCAGGCGGGTAGATGAAGGACAGCAAAGACACATCTGGAGGGTGCTCTGATACACTTGCACAGGACTGTATGTAGAGAAATGTGTAATAATGTTATATATAAACGCAATAAGTCTATTCGCCAGACCCCTGCTTTATCCCAGGCGCACAGGTGACACAGGGCAGCCCAGACAGGGTTACAATGCAAGCTTCATATTTAAACACAGGGCAGCACAGACAGGGTTACAATGCAGGCTTCATATTTAAACACAGGGCAGCACAGACAGGGTTACAATGCAGGTTTCATATTTAAACACAGTGCAGTTTACAGTAAGCGCTGATAATAACAACACTGCTAGAATCCAATATGAACTAGGAGGCTGTGTATAATAATAACACTGCTAGAATCCAATATGAACTAGGATGCCGTGTATAATAATAACACTGCTAGAATCCAATATGAACTAGGATGCTGTGTATAATAATAACACTGCTAGAATCCAATATGAACTAGGATGCTGTGTATAATAATAACACTGCTAGAATCCAATATGAACTAGGATGCTGTGTATAATAATAACACTGCTAGAATACAATATGAACTAGGATGCTGTGTATAATAATAACACTGCTAGAATCCAATATGAACTAGGATGCTGTGTATAATAATAACACTGCTAGAATACAATATGAACTAGGATGCTGTGTATAATAATAACACTGCTAGAATACAATATGAACTAGGATGCTGTGTATAATAATAACACTGCTAGAATCCAATATGAACTAGGATGCTGTGTATAATAATAACACTGCTAGAATACAATATGAACTAGGATGCTGTGTATAATAATAACACTGCTAGAATCCAATATGAACTAGGATGCTGTGTATAATAATAACACTGCTAGAATACAATATGAACTAGGATGCTGTATATAATAATAACACTGCTAGAATCCAATATGAACTAGGAGGCTGTGTATAATAATAACACTGCTAGAATACAATATGAACTAGGATGCCGTGTATAATAATAACACTGCTAGAATACAATATGAACTAGGATGCTGTGTATAATAATAACACTGCTAGAATACAATATGAACTAGGATGCTGTGTATAATAATAACACTGCTAGAATACAATATGAACTAGGATGCTGTGTATAATAACAACACTGCTAGAATCCAATATGAACTAGGATGCTGTGTATAATAATAACACTGCTAGAATACAATATGAACTAGGATGCCGTGTATAATAATAACACTGCTGGAATACAATATGAACTAGGATGCTGTGTATAATAATAACACTGCTAGAATACAATCTGAGCTAGGATGCTGTGTATAATAATAACACTGCTAGAATCCAATATGAACTAGGATGCTGTGTATAATAATAACACTGCTAGAATACAATATGAACTAGGATGCTGTGTATAATAATAACACTGCTAGAATCCAATATGAACTAGGAGGCAGCGAGGTAAGATTATATATAAAATTAGCATTTAAGTGGCTCACAAGCGCTGTGGATAATGAAGCACAGGAAATGTGCAGTACTCAGTAGACAGGCAGTCTCGTACCTTCATCTCGGATCTCTTTGGGGGCGCAACTTTGGCGTCGTCTACTTTGATCTCTCCCTCCGGCATCTTATTCAAGGCCTGTAGAATGATCCGGAGAGACTGTCTCATCTCTTCAACTCGACAGAGCAGTGTGCATAGATGTCGCTTAGAAGAGAGAGGAGAGAGGAGAGAGAGGAGAGAGAGGGGAGAGAGAGGGAGAGAGAGGGAGAGAGAGAGAGAGAGAGAGGGGGAGAGAGGGAGAGAAGGGGAGAGATAGAGACACACAGACAAAGAGAGAGAGAGAAGGGGAGAGATAGACACACAGACAAAGAGGGAGAGGGAGAGAGAAGGGGAGAGATAGAGACACACAGACAAAGAGGGAGAGGGGGAGAGAGAGGGGGAGAGATAGAGAGACACAGACAAAGAAGGAGGGGAAGAGAGACACAGAGAAAGGGAGAGGGGGAGAGGCACAGAGAAAGAGAAGACAGACAGGAGGGGAGATAGAAAGGGGGGAGACAGAGAAGAAAGAAAGAGGAGGGAGAGAGGAAGAGATGGAGTGGAGATGCACAGACAGAGAAAGGAGAGGGGGAGAGAAAGAAAAGAGGAGGGAGATAAGGAGAAAGAGAATCTTTACAAATGTGTTTTTTTTTATTTTTTTTTTTATATAAGATTAATTTTCTTTAATCAACTTAACCAATCTCATTATTTGAGTTCCAGTGGACGCTGTTCACATTTCGTCGAGGTCTTTGCACAGTTTGCAAATAAAAAACACACCTGCTTCAAGGTTACAAAGACCAGCGAAACACTACGAGCCCAGGGAGAGAAGAGTCGCACGACTTCACAACTAATCAAAACGACCGCCTGCGCCGATCAGAAGCTTAAAACTGGTCCAACTAATTAATTCAGACCCCCCCCTCCCCTCTCCCCCAGTTTGTACACGCAGGAGGCACCTCACCTGTCATAGCAGTCTCCCCGGCTCCCAACGGGAACGTCGAACTCCGTCTGGTCGTACGCGTCGTAGGGCTGAGTCTTCCGGAGATCCCACTGAATTCCCGATCCTCGGAGCATCACGCCACTGCAGCGCACACACAGGGGAGAAAACGAGCAGATTAAAACTGGATTCGACTCCCAAAAAGAGACAGGCTGTTTAGAGAGAACGCAGTTAAGTTATTTAGGGAGGCACGAAAGCACTTTTAGGCGACGAGGGCTCTGGGCAAACGTTTTGCAAAAACGGGCTGCAATTTTAAAAACAGAATTAACCCTTTGCGGTCTGTTTACTCAGCGCTCGTCAGGTCCAATTTATTCCTGCACGCGCTGTTTCAAACGTTTTCAGAGTAAAACAGGTTTAAAAGGCGCTGAATCGCAAAAAGGACGATCAGCACTGCGTCTCCAGCCAAGTCCCGCCCCTTGCTCGCTGTATTTATTAGGATCTCTCTTTAGTCGTGCATACTGATCAATCCTCTCCTGATCACTCGTTTTATCACCAAACTCCTCAATAACGAGATCCCAGTCGTTATTTTATTACTGTAACATCTCAGAACGCTCTGCAGAGGTCTGTGATATTCTCTGAGCGCTGGATGCAGAAGCAGCTGTCTCCTTTGTTATGTTCGTGTTATCTCTGTGGTGCAGGGGGGCGGCTATCAGATACGCCCTTGAAGGAGAGAGCTGCTTCTGCATCCAGCGCTCAGAGAATATCACAGACCTCTGCAGAGCGTTCTGAGATGTTACAGTAATAAAATAATGACTGGGATCACGTTATTGAGGAGTTTGGTGATAAAACGAGCGACCAGGAGAGGATGTGAAGAGAGATGTGATAAATACAGCGAACATGGGGTGGGGCTTGGCTGGAGATGCAGTGCTGAGTGTCCTTTTGAAAAAAAAATAAATAAATAAAAAAATTGGAAACGTCGCGTGTAAATTAAACAGCGCGTTTTTCACAGTGCCGCGCCGAGGTGCCCCTTTGCCCGCGCTGCCCTCACCTGAAGCCAAAGTTCAGAGCCTCCTCCGCTGTCACCACCCCGATGTCCACGGTCCGGTTCTTCCAGATCCGGTTGTTCGTCAGCATCTGGCAGGGAAAGAGGAGACGGGAGATCCCAGAATTCAGCACAGAGCTACGGCCGGCATGGAGCGCCCCGCCTCTGCCTTTCCACGGGCCAGGGCATGACTGAGACAAGACCCTTGGACCCCAAGTCCCGATCGCCCCCCTCCAGTCAAAAAGCTGCAACCCACCTCTTCCACCTCATCGATTCTCAACGAGAAGTTCTTGCAGAATTCATAGATGTCATCCATTAGACCCAAAGGCATGTCCTGAACAGGAGAGAGAGAGAGAGAGAGAGAGAAGTGTGCAATTCAGTATGTTAACAAGAGAACATTATTCAGTAGCTTTCACTAGACTCTATGAAGCTGAGGGAGTTCATTCTATATAGAGGGGGTGCAATTCAATATGTTAACAAGGGAACATTATTCAGCAGCTTTCACTGGACTCTATGAAGCTGAGGGAGTTCATTCTATATAGAGGGGGTGCAATTCAATATGTTAACAAGGGAACATTATTCAGCAGCTTTCACTGGACTCTATGAAGCTGAGGGAGTTCATTCTATATAGAGGGGGTGCAATTCAATATGTTAACAAGAGAACATTATTCAGTAGCTTTCACTAGACTCTATGAAGCTGAGGGAGTTCATTCTATATAGAGGGGGTGCAATTCAATATGATAACAAGGGAACATTATTCAGCAGCGTTCAGTTCGTTCTACAGGGGGATGATGAAGATGAAGATGACGACAATGATGAAGCACTTTCGCCCGGAGCGGTAGGTCTCAAGCGTGCAGTTTCGAGAGAAGCACCCATTCCAGCGCAGGTGTGATGTGAATGCAGTGGGCGAGACGTCACTGACCTGGTGCACACCTCCTGGTCTCACATAGGCAGCGTGCATCCGAGCGCCTGACACCCGCTCGTAAAACTCAAACATCTAGAGACAGCAGAGAAAACGACACACCATTGAATACAGGAGACGCACCTGAGCTTGTTACCTAGACACACTGCGGCTGATCAAGCTGGTAGCTGTAAAACCAGGACTAAAAATGTCTCATTCCCCATCGCTCTCCCCTTCTCTCATTCCCCATCGTTCACCCCTTCTCATTCCCCATCGCTCTTCCCTTCTCTCATTCCCCATCGCTCTCCCCTTCTCTCTCATTCCCCATCGCTCTTCCCTTCTCATTCCCCATCGCTCTCCCCTTCACTCATTCCCCATCGCTCTCCCCTTCACTCATTCCCCATCGTTCACCCCTTCTCATTCCCCATCGCTCTTCCCTTCTCTCATTCTCCATCGCTCTCCCCTTCACTCATTCCCCATCGCTCTCCCCTTCACTCATTCCCCATCGCTCTCCCCTTCACTCATTCCCCATCGCTCTCCCCTTCTCTCATTCCCCATCGCTCACCCCTTCTCTCTCATTCCACGTAGCTCTCCCCTTCTCTCTCATTCTCTCTCATTCCCCATCGCTCTCCCCTTCTCTCTCATTCCCCATCGCTCTCCCCTTCTCTCATTCCCCATCGCTCTCCCCTTCTCTCATTCCCCATCGCTCTCCCCTTCTCTCTCATTCCCCATCGCTCTCCCCTTCTCTCTCATTCCCCATCGCTCTCCCCTTCTCTCTCATTCCCCATCGCTCTCCCCTTCTCTCTCATTCCCCATCGCTCTCCCCTTCTCTCTCATTCCCCATCGCTCTCCCCTTCTCTCATTCCCCATCGCTCTCCCCTTCTCTCTCATTCCCCATCGCTCTCCCCTTCTCTCATTCCCCATCGCTCTCCCCTTCTCTCTCATTCCCCATCGCTCTCCCCTTCTCTCTCATTCCCCATCGCTCTCCCCTTCTCTCTCATTCCTCATCGCTCTCACCTTCTCTCTCTCCTCGAACATCCAGAAGAAGGGTGTCATAGCCCCGATGTCCAGCGCATGGGTTGTGATCGCCATGATGTGATTCAGGATACGAGTGAGTTCCCCAAACAGCACTGTCATGAC
>NC_054562.1:451241-476241 GCF_017654505.1 Polyodon spathula | reverse complement strand
TAAAGACGTCATCCAAAACCGCATGCATTTTATTAACGATCTAGCTGTGTAAACGGTATGCATGCAGAAAGAGAATTGTTTTGCCATGCCTTTGTCCTGGTAACATAAAGCACATCAAATATCAACTTCTTTATTAATCACGTCTCAAAAGTCAACCAAAACAAGTCTTACAAACTCATTTCTTCCTTTTCGCTCACCTGCTTTGCACCGCAGCGCTGCACGGGTTGACTAAATGCCTATTTAAGATTAAATTTGAAGGGCATCTCAGTTTGTAAAGCGACCTCAGCATAGCGGCTGCCATTTTCTTCCTCCACACAAGAACATCCGGGTCTCCCTGTGGCTTCGCGTCCTATTCGTTCTATGAGGCATTAGCCCGCCCAAGTGAGGGCAGCTCCTGAACAGTTAACGGAGGAAAAAAAAGGGGGGTTAGCCATCATTGATAAGGGCACTGGCGACCTGGCAAGATCGGGGTGTCTTCTGCGGCTTCACTCTCCGTTGATTGTAGGGTGAAGGTAGCCATTTTAAGTGTTGGCATTCTCCTTAGATAAGGGCAGAGCTAAGCCGTTCCTACCGTGATGACGTCAGTGTTTCGTTACAGCCATATTGAGAGGGAGCAAATAAGATAATCGTGATTATGGTGATAATTACCAGCCGATACTCGATAATTGAAAATAAAATTATCGCCTATTTATATATTGAATTATGCTGCTATCCTGTATTCTGCTCTTTCCACTGTATTTAATGCACTATTTCATGTATTATGCTGCTATCATGTATTCTGCTCTTTCCACTGTATTTAATGCACTATTTCATGTATTATGCTGCTATCCTGTATTCTGCTCTTTCCACTGTATTTAATGCACTATTTCATGTATTATGCTGCTGTCCTGTATTCTGCTCTTTCCGCTGTATTTAATGCACTATTTCATGTATTATGCTGCTATCATGTATTCTGCTCTTTCCACTGTATTTAATGCACTATTTCATGTATTATGCTGCTATCCTGTATTCTGCTCTTTCCACTGTATTTAATGCACTATTTCATGTATTCTGCTCTTTCCACTGTATTTAATGCACTATTTCATGTATTCTGCTGCTATCCTGTATTCTGCTCTTTCCACTGTATTTAATGCACTATTTCATGTATTATGCTGCTATCATGTATTCTGCTCTTTCCACTGTATTTAATGCACTATTTCATGTATTATGCTGCTATCATGTATTCTGCTCTTTCCACTGTATTTAATGCACTATTTCATGTATTATGCTGCTATCATGTATTCTGCTCTTTCCACTGTATTTAATGCACTATTTCATGTATTATGCTGCTATCATGTATTCTGCTCTTTCCACTGTATTTAATGCACTATTTCATGTATTCTGCTGCTATCCTGTATTCTGCTCTTTCCACTGTATTTAATGCACTATTTCATGTATTATGCTGCTGTCCTGTATTCTGCTCTTTCCACTGTATTTAATGCACTATTTCATGTATTATGCTGCTATCCTGTATTCTGCTCTTTCCACTGTATTTAATGTATTATGCATTTGTGTGTGTTTTTACTGTATATCATGTATGATGCATTTCTCTGTGTTTGTAGTATTATGGGTTTTCTTGTTGTTCCTGCTTCTTGTAAAGCGCTGTGTGCTGGTGCTCCGCTATGAAAGGCGCTATATAAAATAAAGATTGATTGATTGATTTGTTATGAAGCCCCTCAGGAGTTTGACGGCCGTTCACATCCGTCCACATTTGCATGAAAACTTTATTCACTGATATTTAAACACAGTTATCAGCACAATACATTGCAAAGAAACAATATATATATATATATATATAAATAAATACATAACAACTTCAAAATAAATAATACAATGCTTTTAAAATGAGTGGGTTTTAGCTTTTTTCTTTAGTTTGCTTTGTTTTTTAAAAGCCAGTTACACATAACATCTTTCGCCTCGGCTCCGGAAACGCCTCCTGTATTTAAAATCTTATTTTCCCCAACATTCAGCTTCCTTCCAAATGACTTTTCAAAGAAAGACAAAAAGGTGAAGACTTCTGTCAGAAAAGAGGTGACATCATATTTCTACAAGAAAGTGACATCATAGAAATACAGAGTTGCACACAAACAAGACATTCAATTTCTCCCCGAAAGGGAAAAAGTATCTGTTTACATCATACCAGAAACGAGACACACCGAACTGCTAGACAGTTCTCCAGCACAGGAAATTGAGATCATGAGCCGTCTTGAAAAGGAAACGACAGCCGCGCTCCAAAAACCTTTTCCCACAGTTCATTCTGCCTCACAGGGAAACAGGAAGTGATGTCACCCCTCAGTTACCACTCCCCTCCCCTTAAGCAGGAAGTGATGTCGCTCCAGGAAGGGGGAAAAAAAAAAGAAGCCAGGATATGGATAGTGCAAACTCCTTGGGAGGCAGGAAGTGACCTCGCGGCGGCAGACAGGAAGTGCGACTATACGTCATAGTCGGGCAGTGCGGAGTAGATAACTCCCTCAGCCATTGGAGGATTGGAGCGGAGAGGGAGGAGCCAAAGCAGCACCGAGCCTAAAGGGGAGGGAACAAAATCAATCACTGTAACACTGTGCTTTTTGTAATGCTTCATTTCCGTCGCTCGGATTTGTCTTGCAGAGCTGACAATCTGGGAAAAGTGTCGAGGCTAACTAGCGACCGTCCAGATTGAACTGATGTCTTTAACAGGCCAGACGTGCAATCTCAAACAGCGAGAGGAAAGGAACGCGGTCAAACGCAGGAGGATTTTCAGAAGCCGTTTGAGACGCCTGACTGAAGCACAGAGCGGTTCACACGCGAGTGTGTTTCTCTATCCCCGATTCTCACACCCAGAGGTGTTTTCATGCAGGCGGGAAGATAAAGAATATCAACGACACATCTGGAGGGTGTTCTGGCACATTTGCACAAAGCTGTATATCTGTATGACGTTACGTGAATGAACTGTAATGTTGTTTACTGAAAAAACCTCTCAAAATATTAATAACAGATCCACAAACACTGATGGGGGTGCCCTGCACACAGACAGGCGGTCACCTCTTCCGAAGACTTCCCTCAGCAGAGCCAGCGTGGGTTTGTGGGGGCGTGGTCGGCTCGCACCCTTGTCTTTCGTCAGCCGGCTCCTCAGCTGCTCAATGGGGGTCTCATCAGAGATTATAGACACCATCTGTAGGGGGCGACAAACACACACATATAAGACTAGAAGAGGGTTCATTTTCATCTGCAATCGCTTTACAATTTAGCATCAGAGCGACACAACGAAAGAGCGACTGACCTGGTCGTAAAAGATGACCGTCACAAACACTCCGAAGAGAACGCACACCACCAGGAGAATTATATAGTGACCTCTGCAAAGGAACCAGACAGAATCGTTTCACCGGACCCGGGCTGGGAATGAGACTCCTGCGGCAGAGCGGTGTCGCCCAGTCCTGGTTTTACTGCTACCAGCTTGATCAGCCCCCAGTGTGTCTAGCAACAAGCTCAGGTGTGTCTTATTATTAAACTCCCAGTGAAACCAGGACTGAGGGAGTTCATTCTACATAGAGGGGCTGCAATTCAATATGTTAACAAGGGAACATTATTCAGCAGCTTTCACTGGACTCTATGAAGCTGAGGGAGTTCATTCTATATAGAGGGTATGGAATTCAATATGTTAACAAGGGAACATTATTCAGCAGCTTTCACTGGACTCTATGAAGCTGAGGGAGTTCATTCTATATAGAGGGGGTGCAATTCAATATGTTAACAAGGGAACATTATTCAGCAGCTTTCACTGGACTCTATGAAGCAAAATCAGTTAATTCTATACAGAGGGTAATGCAAAATTTTTGGCCAGAGCTGTATGTATAGATAGATAGATAGATAGATAGATAGATAGATAGATAGATAGATAGATAGATAGATAGATAGACAGATAGGGAGAATAGACAGATAGACAGACAGACAGATCTTGCTTTTTAGTAATCATGGAGCAGAAGCTCACTCCTTACATGATGAAGTGTTTGTTGGAAGTGGTCTCGCTCTCCTCTCCTCCTCCTCCTCCTCCTCCTCTCTCTCCCCGGAATCTCCACACCCAGGTGGACACCAGCAGCGCTATGCAGTACAGACTGGCTAACCCTGCAGGGAATCACAACGCATCTCTGAGCGCCTTTTCCACGATGTAACGGTTCCTACTCCAGACTCCGAGTCCAAATCTCACTACAACCTCAATTATTACAATTAGAATGAGACAGAGAGATATGTTGTCCTTAATTGATTAGACATTTTAAATAAATAACGAATTAAATAAATAGACATTCCAATAATATAATATTTTTATTTAGCGCCTTTTGATAGCAGAGTCACTTCTATATATAGAAAATTAGATGTATTCTAATGCAGTGCGCATAAAATGTTGAAAACATTTCACAGAACGGACGCAGCCCTGCACGGCCTGGGTCCAGTCGTTTACCGGAAGGAAGCAAACCGAACCGGCTGCCGGGTTCCTGAACGCAGCGTGACGGACAGCGCCTCAGCCAATCAGGCAGGGTTATTTTCAAGCGATCAAAGAATTAAAAAAAAATAAAAATCTGGATGATATTTACGCTGCTCTTTCAGAAATGGGAAACAGCGTCTTACGCCACAGACCAAGGGAAAACGTTTTAGAGATAAACGTGCAAAGAAAACACACAAGACACTGGAGAAAGTATCCTGACAAGGCAGCCGAGCTCACCTGTGTAAAACAGAAACTGGATGAAGTACTTTTGATTGAGTTCCCCGACACAGTTATTAATCCTGGGAGGGGCAGAAAAAAAAAACAGCCAATCAAACCTCACATTCAAACACAGCGTCTGTTAAATGTAGTTATTCATTTCACTGGACTCTATGTGAGGGAGTTCATTCTATATATGGAATTCACAGGGATTTCACAAATTCAAGATATTAACAAGGAAACATTATTCAGCAGCTTTCACTGGACTCTATGAAGCTGAGGGAGTTCATTCTATATCGAGGGGGTGGAATTCAATATGTTAACAAGGGAACATTATTCAGCAGCTTTCACTGGACTCTATGAAGCTGAGGACTCTATGAGTTCATTCTATATAGAGGGGGTGTTAACAAGGGAACATTATTCAGCAGCTACTGGACTCTTAAGCTGAAGTTCATTCTATATAGAGGGGGTGCAATTCAATTGTTATTCAGCAGCTTTCATTGGACTCTATGAAGCTGAGGGAGTTCATTCTATATAGAGGGGTGGAATTCAATATGTTAACAAGGGAACATTATTCAGCAGCTTTCACTGGACTCTATGAAGCACAATGTTCTGTAGGGTGATGATGTAACACTTTTGTCAGGAGCTGCGAGGGACCTGTTTTGTGATGCACAGCGTGCGATACCGCTTCCTCTCACCAGGGGCAGTGGTGGTCCATTCTACGGATGCAGCGCTGGCAGACCCGGCAGTGGTGCGCTCTGGGAGGAGTGTAGGTTTCACAGCGGTTACAGAGTCTCCAGCCTTCACTCGAGCCCTGAGAGAGACTGGGGATGTGAGAGATCAATACAATACAATACAAAGAGATGAGAGTCCAGCCTTCACACGAGCCCTGAGAGAGACTGGGGATGTGAGAGATCAATACAATACAATACAAAGAGATGAGAGTCCAGCCTTCACACGAGCCCTGAGAGAGACTGGGGATGTGAGAGATCAATACAATACAATACAATACAATACAAACAGATGAGAGTCCTGCCTTCACACGAGCCCTGAGAGAGAATGGGGATGTGAGAGTACAATACAATACAAACAGATGACAGTCCAGCCTTCACACGAGCCCTGAGAGAGACTGGGGATGTGAGAGATCAATACAATACAATACAATACAAAGAGATGAGAGTCCAGCCTTTACACGAGCCCTGAGAGAGACTGGGGATGTGAGAGATCAATACAATACAATACAAAGAGATGAGAGTCCAGCCTTTACACAAGCCCTGAGAGACTGGGGATGTGAGAGATCAATACAATACATTGAGACGAGAGTCCAACCTTCACACAAGCTCAGATAATGGGGTACAGATAAAGAGCGGACTCACCCTGTCGTTTTTTCTTGAAGACTGTGACCTCAGATCAGAGAAGTCAATCGCTGCCACTGGTAATGGGACCATACCTACAGACAATAATTTTTTTTTTTTTTTTAAAAACACAGAGATAGAATTAACTTGTGAACACACATACAAAATATAATATATATATATATAGATATATATATCCCCAAAACACACAGACTTACCATGGTCCTCAGAGAACACAGCTTTTAAATGGCAAGCCAGCAGCATCACCAAAATGAGATTGAAGACTGCTCCGTGAATCGAGAACCAGAAACTGTAACAAGAAACACAACAGCCAATAAAAACAGCGTGTTCCCCCCCCTTCCTCCACCCCCAATCCTATCACCGTGGCACACCCCCCCCTACAGTGTAAACTACCTGTCAACTCTGCCTCTGAGGGCTGTTATCAGGGTGCGGATTTCAACCATTGGCGTGGCTAATAAGTTGTGTATGATTATTGCATTTGAACGCTGTGAGAGTGACACCTGACGTAAACTTGCAAATGAATTTATTAATTTATTTATTTACACAGAACAGTAATAATTTAATAGATATATGAATGAATACATAATAATGTTCACGCGGCAATGTGAATGAATGACGTCAATTAGAAACATTAATCTCAATACACACACACACACAGAGAGAGAGAGAGAGAGAGAGAGAGAGAGAGAGACAGACAGACATACACAGACAGGCACAGAGAGAGAGAGAGAGAGAGAGGAGAGAGAGAGAGAGAGAAGGAAATAATGTGTCGAGCGCATTGAGATGAGAGACTTCTGACTAGAGAGATGGAGATAGCAGAGAAGTGTCTGTGTGCGACAGTTACAGCGAGGAGGTCTGAGTGAGGCGAGAGAGAGAGACGACAGACCACACAAGGCAGACATGCACAGACAGGGACATCGCCAGAGAGAGAGAGAGAGAGAGAGAGAGAAGGTGAGAGAGAGAGAGAGAGAGAGACGACAGAACACAGAGAGAGAGAGAGATACAGACACACACAGAGAGAGAGAGAAGGAGAGAGAGACAGAGCGAGAGCAGACACAATTGGAGACACGCACAGGTGATAGACAGAGGAGAGAGAGAGAGAGAGAGAAACAGAGACACACACAAGGAGACACGCACAGACAGACACAGAGAGAGAGAGAGAGAGAGGAGAGAGGAGAGAGAGAGACAGAGGCACAGACAGAGCCAGAGAGAGAGAGAGGTGAGAGACAGACAGACACACACAATGGAGACAGGACAGACAGAGACAGAGAGACACGACCTGAGAGAGAGACAGACTTCACACAGGAGACACGCGACACAGACAGACACAGAGAGAGAGAGAGAGAGGGAGGAGAGAGAGAGACAGAGGACAGACAGAGAGAGACCACCTCACACACAGGAGACAGATCTGTCAGAGGGACTGTTCACAGAGAGAGACAGAGACAGAGAGAGAGAGAGAGAGAGACAGAGACAGACACACAGAGAGACACACATACAGACAGACACTGAGAGAGAGATAGACACAGACACTCAGAGAGATACACACAGACACAGAGAGACACACACAGAGACACACACACACACAGAGAGACACACACAAACACACACAGACACACACAGAATAACAGCAGACACTACACACATGTACAGCTGGCAACAGCTCTACACACTCGAGAACAGAGAGACAAAACACCACAGAGACACCGTTTCACACAAAACAGTACAAAAATAACTGCATTACTACAGACATGTACAGAGGGACATGTGTCTATAACAGAATATTAACGGTCATTTACACAGGCAGTATTATCTACCAGTATAATAATAGCAATAATAATAATAATAATAATAATACTAATAATAATAATAATATACCACTAACAGGGTGCGTCCGTTTTAATTCCCGCTGTGAAACGCAGATCCCCGCAGTCGGCTGTTTTCTTACCTGTCTGAGTAGACCGGGATGAGGACATGCTGAACCACCACATAATCGGCGTAAACAACGCCCAGGTAAGTCAGGATCAGACAAATAAAACCGCACGGATCTTTCCTGCAGCGCGGCGACTCCATGACACCAGCGGCCTCTGCCTCCCTGCCCCACTTCCGGGCGGCTTCACCCCGCCGGCGTTGCCCTCACTTCCTAGCCCCGCCCCCTCTGGCTTATCATTGCCAGGGACGGGCGTTTAGAGAATTGCTTGGCGTGGTGGTGCGGGCAGTGGGGTATTATATTATTATTATTATTATTATTATTATTATTCCAGTCGAATAGATGCGTCCCGTTTTCACATCAAATTGTGACGCTGTTGTCTGTAGGCGGACTGTTTTGGCCACAGCTCAGCGTTTCCGACTCGCGTCGCAAGGCATTCTGGTCAGTGTAGTCCTCTAACTACCTGAGGCAGGTACAAACGTGCCAGGTAGAGCCGCGCTTAGTAAAAACGTCAAAAAGTGGCTACACTTTCTTTTTTTTTTTTTTTAAGAAAGCAGTGGTTTATTTATTTCTTTTATAATATTGTGGAAAAATAATTACATACATTTTGAAAAACATTGGAGAAAAAAAAACAAGAACAACGATCCTTACAAGAATAGTCAGTGGAGTGCGGAATCCTACTGTGGAATTACACACAACATTCGAAAGGTGCTTCAATATCATATCATAATAATACAAAACATATATAAACATAACATGAAGGCATTGCTTATCAATGGAAGAACGGAGGTGCCGTTTATTTATTTGATTCATTGTTTGCTTTTTAAAGAATAATGAATTCTTAAATGACACGGTGGAAGATTATACAGACTCTTACTAGTTGACGTGTTTATTAATATGCTTTACCAGACCTCTCTGTGCTTTAAAATGCTTCCCTATGCTTTACCAGACCTCTCTGTGCTTTACAATGCTTCCCTATGCTTTACCAGACCTCTCTGTGCTTTACAATGCTTCCCTATGCTTTACCAGACCTCTCTGTGCTTTACAATGCTTCCCTATGCTTTACCAGACCTCTCTGTGCTTTACAATGCTTCCCTATGCTTTACCAGACCTCTCTGTTCTTTACAATGCTTCCCTATGCTTTACAAGACCTCTCTGTGCTTTACAATGCTTCCCTATGCTTTACCAGACCTCTCTGTGCTTTACAATGCTTCCCTATGCTTTACCAGACCTCTCTGTGCTTTACAATGCTTCCCTATGCTTTACCAGACCTCTCTGTGCTTTACAATGCTTCCCTATGCTTTACCAGACCTCTCTGTGCTTTACAATGCTTCCCTATGCTTTACCAGACCTCTCTGTGCTTTACAATGCTTCCCTATGCTTTACCAGACCTCTCTGTGCTTTACAATGCTTCCCTATGCTTTACCAGACCTTGATTCAAACAGTTGGTTTGTAAACTAACCCCAGAATTCCCCGGATTTGAATCACCCAGCACGTTCCTATGCATTGCTTTTGAACTGCGAATCTGTAGATCAGACAGGAATGGGTAAGACTGGACGATACAAGTGGCACGGAGAACTGTAAAGCATGGGCTGTGGATGCCAGAGATGAAATAATACCAGTGAAATGACGCCAGCCTCATGCCAGTGCTTTTCAACCTGGTCCTCGGCGTCTGCCACTAAGCTAACCAGACCCTTAATTGAACAATTAGCTTAATTAGCCCGTTTTAATTGTCCTCAGCTCTTGGGAGACTCTAATTTTGAATACATTTGAACTCGTTATGTCTCGTGCTACAGGCAAAATATCTGTTGTTTTTGTTTTTTGTTTTTTTTTAATGTGGATTAATAATGTTTGTTAACATTGTTT
Source organism: Polyodon spathula (assembly GCF_017654505.1). Taxonomy (NCBI): domain Eukaryota; kingdom Metazoa; phylum Chordata; class Actinopteri; order Acipenseriformes; family Polyodontidae; genus Polyodon; species Polyodon spathula. The sequence continues at coordinate 466,358 of NC_054562.1, read as the reverse complement.
TACAGCCGCGGCGAAATCTGCCACACTCTGCCTGCTTGTTACGTTAAATGATAATGAATCGATTATCAAAGAGAGCAGCCGAAATCTGTACATTACAGAGGAGACGCGATTAATAGCACTTTAAAGCAAATTGTACAATAATAATAATAATAATAATAATAATAATAATAATAATAATAATAATAATAATAATAATAAATTTGTAATTGAATAGAATAGTATATTAATTCAACGTACAAGTTCATATAATATATTAATAATTCTAATTAATACATGTTTACATTATATATCATAATAATAATAATAATAATAATAATAATATTGATTATATGCAAACAAAGTATTTGTTGTATTTGCAGTCTACCTCGAGGTATATATATAAAGTTAAATGTCGGCACCTTCAAGTAACAGCTTTTGTTCATTGTCTTCGTCATTCAAAAAATAAACGTTATCAAAATGGAATGCTCCTATATATATATTTCAATTTACAGCATATGGAAGTAATAATAATAATAATGGTGATGCTAATAGTAAACCGTGGAAGAGGCAGTCTGGACTGAACCCGGCGATTAGCTGCTGTTTGTTTGTTTGTTTGTTTCCTGGTTAAACTCACAGACGCAGTTTTAAGAGACACAAAGATTTCTTTTTTCATTGTTTTTTTTAAACTTATTTCTGGTTTCCCTCCAGCCTTTGGAAATGGTTTTGATCCTTGAGAGATCGACAGCTCACAACAAACCCTTCTAGAATGGGTCTGGAAGCGTTCTAGAATGGTTCATTTTGAGCTTCTGGATGAATTCTAGAAGACCTCCGGAACACAGACCCCCCCCCCCCCCCCCCCCCCCCCCCCCCCCCCCCCCCTGTAAGACACTGTTTCGATCTTAGCTTTCCTAGAACAGCAGGTGACATCACGGTTACACACAGAACCAGAAGGTTCCATGTAGACAGATCTAGAACCCTATAGAACCCAGCGGTTCAATACAGACTATTCGAAACTCATTGGAACATGCATGGTTTCAAATAGACCAACCTTGGAAAGCTCAAATGTTTCAATATAAGCTTTTAACAAACTCTTAAGAACTCCCTCTAAGATAAGCTTCTAGACCACTCAGGAACCCCGGGGCATTCTACTGTTGCACGGTTCTACCTTTCAAGAACCTGTGGGAACCAATCAGTTCTAGAACTTCATGGGTCAACACGGAACCTCAGGAACACCTCGATCTAGATCTTCAAGAAGGAGGGCTGTGTTTCAAGAACACTTGAGGGGTTTGTCTGTGGCATGCAAAACAAAAATGGTTCCCTAAAGCTGAGAGGAAGACGAAGCCCCTTCTTCCGGAACAGCGATGGCTTGAAACCTGGTTCCAGGGGACCCTCTGTCCGGCGGGAGACCCAGTTTGAGGCGGCTGTATCAAACCCCAAGTCTCCCTGCCTGCTGTGCCACGCAGTCGTCTGGGAACCCAGTCTCCTGAAACCAGGTTCCCAGCCACACAAAATGGGTTCCCCCTCAGCTTATAATTTTTGACATATCAATCTTCATAAGTAAATAGCTATGCGTACCAATCAAAAACCCTCTCGTGGGCACACGTTCACCTGCCGTCCACAAAACTAGAAAGATCTCTCGACACGTTGAGGAGTATTACGGTCGTCAACGTTTTGAGAATTTGAATGGTCTTTGAGGACAGCGTAACCAGAAAATAACAAGCAGAATAATAATAATAATAATAATAATAATAATAATAATAATAATAATAATAAATAATAATAATAACAAAACTACACATTTGTTATTATTACTATTAGAAGGGGGTTTAATCGATCGACAATTAATTGATTAATCACACCTGTGGGCTTTGGTCAATTAAAAAAAAAAAAAGAAGATTGATTGATCTTGTCTACCTGAGTGAGGTATCAAAGTAAACACGCTGCCTCACACAATCAATCGCTTTGGCTCACTTGTAATGTTACAGCTCTGGTCAAAAGTTAACCTCACCCACTCTACAGAATGAACTAATTCTGCTTTATAGACTTCACTAATTCTCCTTCAGATGAGACCTGCCCAATCATGTTAACATATTGAATTACACACCAGCGTTTTGTAGCTTTTCCATATACTGGAATGAGAATTGAAAAATGTGACATTTCAAAATCCCTTTGGAAGAACTGAAAAACTACCGAAGACCATCACTCCAATACCTAAAACAGTTAGTGACACTCCATGCTACTATTATGGCTTCTGGTAGAGACTATTATGATTTTGCAATTTCTTTGATTCCATTACGTTAAATAAAAGACCTAAAATTAAGTTTGTTTTTAAATCATGATTCAATCCTGAAATTCTAGACAATGCAAAACTTTTAGCCAGAGCTGTAAAAAAGAAAATATTATCAAAACACTCCAGTTTTGCATGTAAGTATATGAAACCAATTCTATTGATAGTGTACACTCTTCGAAGGGAATATCAACTTCAAGGGCCAATAGTGGGCTGTACATGCCTCTAGGGGGTGATGTGCTGCACCCATAACCTGCTAATTTAAACTAGAACAGTTAACGAAATTTGTCTAAAAATTGTTCACAAGCAAACACCCACCGTCTTAATATTTATATAGATATATAAGTATATATAGTTTATATAATAACTATATAATATATATATATATTATATATATATATAGATATATATATATATATAAGCTGTGCTATATTATAGAACATTATCACAGTATAAATCGTCTCGCTGATCGTATACGACTGCCATTAAGTTTATATATACGCCAGTCATATATATATACCAGCTAGTGTAGTACGGTTTATCAAGAGCAACCTTCCGACAATTGCTACCGGACTAGTGGTATTTCACCGGCTTAACATAGTAAACACTGGTGTGTGCACACAAGCAATATTGTCTATATTGTGCGACTCGCCTCTAACACAGATGTCTGACTACAAAAGCAGGTCCATACAATTTGCGACCCACGAGTCGTAGCGACGTTCATGGTGGATCACCATCACAAAGTCGCTTTACAAGAGACTAGGGTGTGTGAACTATGCATCAGTCTGCAGAGTTTCTTACAGCAGTGTCTCACCCCAAAGACGCAGCACAAGGAAGGTCAGTGACTTGCACGGGGTCACACACAGTGAGTCAGTGGCTAAGCCAGGATTTGAACAGGGGACCTCCTGGTTACAAGCCCTTTTCTTTAACCACTGGACCACACAGCCTCCTATAATAAAGGTTATCAACAAAAAAGTGACTATGCGGGGGGTGTTCAGGAGGTCATACATTTGGGCACCTCGGGTTGTCGGAAGCATATATATTTCCAACCACAGTTTTGAGTCGCCCCAATTAATAGGAGGTAAATACATCCGGGGGGTGTTCTGATACATTTGCATACACATATATATCTATACCATATATATATAATATATATACATATATGTCTATGTGTGTGTGCACGACTGTATAGCTTTTCTGAATTATGTTTGTATATACAAATTTTACTTATTTAAAAAAAATACTTTTTTTAAATTTCCTCTGGGAAATTAAAATATTCTAGCTAAGTATATATATATTTACACTTTAAACAGAGAGATCTAGACCAACATATAAATGGGATGTGGGGGGAGAGGGGGTCCAATTTTGTTTACTGTCTTTACTGAGGCACTAAGATCACTCCCCTGTACCTCCCAGCAGCAAGGGGGCGCTGTAGGGAGTCTCCTCCAGCCCGTTTCAACATATCTTGAACCAAAAACAGCTGGTCTGTGCATTTAAACTCAGGGGAAGGATAACTGGGTCTCTTCCAGAAAGCATATTGTTCTTGTTTTGGCCAAAAATTTTGCATCACCCTCTATATAGAATGAACTCCCTCAGCTTCATAGAGTCCAGTGAAAGCTGCTGAATAATGTTCACTTGTTAACATATTGAATTCCACCCCCTCTATATAGAATGAACTCCCTCAGCTTCATAGATAGTTAGATGGTTCAACTGCTTTCGCTTGAAGCCGATTTCAACTGACCGACTCAGAGGGGTCTTCAACTGAAGTCATGAGTCTCCCCTGACAGAGATCAATGCTGATGTATTGAACTTCATCACAAAATAATCATGGGATTGGAATGGGGAACTGATTTTAAAAATTGTAATTGAAAAAAAAAAAAGGGTTTGACCCCCCCCGGGTCTTAGTCCGCACGCTAAAGGACTACCCTTGGGGGACTCACAGCGAATCCAGTCTCTTCTTGCAAAAACTCACCTGGTTTCCTTTCAAAAGGACCATCGACAGTGTAAGGTCTCTCTGAATCCAGTTCTGAATCAAACAGCTGAGCAGGGCTATAGGAAATATAGTGACACACACACACACCGTGTATATTTCTCAAGATAATCTGAGAGTGATATATATATATATATATACACACCCCAAGCATCAAAAGAAACTTATCACTATTATAACATTTATGTAAAAAAAAAAAAAAGGTATACAAATGATGGCCATTGACGAAATGTTTTTGGTTTTAATCCCGCGATCGTTCATCCTGGCCCATGACAGGTTTGAGTGACTGACTGAAGCTCTTAATCACCTAATTAGTGAGACAGTTGATTGGACGCTGGATACGGAGCGATTTCAGCCATTGAATTGCAAGCTTCAATAAAAAAAAAACACAGAAAAAAAAGACAATATGCCACGTCTGTCAAGAGAGCAGCGCCTTCGTGCGATCGGCATGTTGGGGGCTGGACTGTGCCTCGCTGTCTCGGGCGCTCGCGGCCAGCGATTTCAAACCCGGCAAGACGGTGTAACCAGACTCGCTCTGTCAATGACACGCCCCCAAAACCGGGACACCGAGAGTCACGACACCTGCCCGGGATCGACGGTTCATTCTGCAGCATCTTCGTGATGTCGGTTATTAATCTGCACGATAAAAAGTCACGGCGCCTGCTCTGAAACAGAGTTTGTCATTTTTAGATCACAGCTAGTGAATTTTATCCAGATATAAGTGATCAGTTTCTTTTGATGCTCAGTGTACGGACATCAATATATAAGTGATCAGTTTATATTGATTGCTCAGTGTGTGTGTATATATATATATATATATATAGATAATATATATATATATATATATATATATATATATATATATATATAATATATATGCCTTAATAAACATGAAAAATGTGTACCAAAATTTATTATAATCCATAGGTACATCATTTGAAATAAATTTTTTTTGGAAAAAAAAACTCTAAATCGATGAGTACTGTTTAATTTAGGTACACAAAACTCTGAATAACTGATTTAAAAAAAACTCTAAAATGAACGACATCAGGACATTTTCGGACTAATAGTTCGTCCAATAGGGGTCCCGAGGCATTCGTTTTAGGTGGGGAAGAACCGAGAAAAACAGCCGCTGGTGACTGAGGGATGAGACGTCAAACAAACGAGGTCCTATTGGAAGAGACTCTGCAGCAGCAGCGGTTGTCGATGATGCAGAGTTCACCCCCCCTAGTCTTTGGATTAAAAATAAAAGCGTCTCCTCGATGACTGAATGACGCCCGCGTTCCCGGGAGGTCACGTCACCTGCAGAAGACGCGAGCGCGCAGTCACCCCGGTGCCGGCCGTCTCTCCACTCCTCCCTCGCGCCCGATCTTCACGGAGGCCCGCCTCCTCTCAGCTCACACGTGGGTTTGCATGCGCTGCTGGTGCCTCTGTCCGAACTCGGAGTGCTGGGAGGCGGAGGAGTAGCGGGCGTTGGCCGTGCCGTATTTTCCCAAGCCCCCGTCTCCCGTCGGAAAGCCTTCATACCCGGGCCCCAGAATGTCCAAGCGCTCCATGTTGGCCAGATTGGCTGGCGCTGCGAAGCCCAGCCTGTAGGGGGCGTATGTGGTGGTGCTGGGGGGGTAGCCGTGCGTCGGGGGGTAATTGTCGTACGACATTTGACTGGCGGTATCCAGAACTGAAAAGAAAAAGAGATACACAGGTTATCACTCAGCTTCATAGAGTCCAGTGAAAGCTGCTGAATAATGTTCCCTTGTTAACATATTGAATTGCACCCCCTCTATATAGAATGAACTCCCTCAGCTTCATAGAGTCCAGTGAAAGCTGCTGAATAATGTTCCCTTGTTAACATATTGAATTGCACCCCCTCTATATAGAATGAACTCCCTCAGCTTCATAGAGTCCAGTGAAAGCTGCTGAATAATGTTCCCTTGTTGACATATTGAATTGCACCCCCTCTATATAGAATGAACTCCCTCAGCTTCATAGAGTCCAGTGAAAGCTGCTGAATAATGTTCCCTTGTTAACATATTGAATTCCACACCAGCACTTGGTAGTTTTCCCCATAGACTGAACAGAAAAATTGTACATATTTTATAAATATATATCTTTTAATTGATGTTTCAATCCTAAAATTGAGGAAGAATCTCAACCACTTGAAATTAAAAAAATCTTTAACAGCAAAAGATTTGAAAAAAAAAAATTATATATCTTACCCCCGCTACATTCAGAAGCAAAATCTGACCCTGGCAGCCCAGGATTGAGATTCCCAGTCCCCCCACTTCGGTTATAGGTGTTGAACTGGGCGTAACTGGTGTGAGACAGTCGAGAGGGCGGTCTGGGGTCATAGCAGCGCCCCCCCGGTCCTCCCCTGCTCTCCGGGGCGGGGTTCGGAGGGGGTCCCGCGGTTGATCTATAGTCAGTGTAGAGCATGGATCGCGAGGAAGGTCTGGTGTCCTCATGGCCGGCTGCGCGCACGTTGTAATATCCGTTCGTAGGGTCCTGTCGAGAGAAACGAGAGGTCAGGTCAGAGAAAGACTTGCTGGACAGTTGCGGACCACAGCTTGGCGTCACCTGGAATTTTAGGATTTAAAAAAACTGTATCCGAACATATGTTGGATCTTTTGTTGAACACCATTGTGTAATCAAAAGAAAAACTACAAAATGATTTGTGATTTGTTCATTCTATAGAGTGGTGAAGCAAAACCTCTGGCTGTAAATAACCAGTGGATAAGGAAGACAGACTGATCACTGGATGAGTGTATTGAGACAGACACACAGACAGGCAGACAGACAGACAGACACAGAGACACACACACAGACACACACACACACACAGGCAGACAGACAGCCAGACAGACAGACACATACACACACACACACAGACACACACACACACACAGCCAGACAGCCCAACACACACACAGGCAGACAGACAGACAGACAGACACAGACACACTCACAGACAGACACAGAGACACACACACAGCCAGACAGCCCAACACACACACAGGCAGACAGACAGACAGACAGACACACACACACACACACACAGACAGACAGACAGACAGACACACAGCCAGACAGCCCGACACACACACAGGCAGACAGACAGACAGACAGACACAGACACACTCACAGGCAGACACACAGACACACACACAGGGCAACACAGCCAGGGCCCGTGTGTGTCAGCCAGACACATACACAGGCAGACAGACAGACAGACAGACACACACAGGCAGAAACAGAGACACACAGACACACACAGACACACACACACACAGCCAGACACATACACAGGCAGACAGACAGACACACACACAGGCAGAAACAGAGACACACAGACACACACACACACAACACAGCCAGACAGCACAGTCTGTTACACACACAGTCTGCAGCCCGAAACACCACAGTGTTGTGAACAAACACACAACATGCAACAGATGGTTTGCTTTTGGGGGACTGACCGTGGAACTCGAGCATTGAGCTCGTATTCCTCCCGTGTGTGTCGAGCGTTGTCGTCTCCTCAGGTCCTGCTTCAGATCGATGTCATCTTTGAAAGGCTGAAGAGGAGGAGAGGAGAGGAGAGGAGGGACAAGGGAACATTATTCAGCAGCTTTCACTGGACTCTATGAAGCTGAGGGAGTTCATTCTATATAGAGGGGGTGGAATTCAATATGATAACAAGGGAACATTATTCAGCAGCTTTCACTGGACTCTATGAAGCTGAGGGAGTTCATTCTATATAGAGGGGGTGCAATTCAATATGTTAACAAGGGAACATTATTCAGCAGCTTTCACTGGACTCTATGAAGCTGAGGGAGTTCATTCTATATAGAGGGGGTGCAATTCAATATGTTAACAAGGGAACATTATTCAGCAGCTTTCACTGGACTCTATGAAGCTGAGGGAGTTCATTCTATATAGAGGGGGTGGAATTCAATATGTTAACAAGGGAACATTATTCAGCAGCTTTCACTGGACTCTATGAAGCTGAGGGAGTTCATTCTATATAGAGGGGGTGGAATTCAATATGTTAACAAGGGAACATTATTCAGCAGCTTTCACTGGACTCTATGAAGCTGAGGGAGTTCATTCTATATAGAGGGGGTGCAATTCAATATGTTAACAAGGGAACATTATTCAGCAGCTTTCACTGGACTCTATGAAGCTGAGGGAGTTCATTCTATATAGAGGGGGTGGAATTCAATATGTTAACAAGGGAACATTATTCAGCAGCTTTCACTGGACTCTATGAAGCTGAGGGAGTTCATTCTATATAGAGGGGGTGCAATTCAATATGTTAACAAGGGAACATTATTCAGCAGCTTTCACTGGACTCTATGAAGCTGAGGGAGTTCATTCTATATAGAGGGGGTGCAATTCAATATGATAACAAGGGAACATTATTCAGCAGCTTTCACTGGACTCTATGAAGCTGAGGGAGTTCATTCTATATAGAGGGGGTGGAATTCAATATGTTAACAAGGGAACATTATTCAGCAGCTTTCACTGGACTCTATGAAGCTGAGGGAGTTCATTCTATATAGAGGGGGTGCAATTCAATATGTTAACAACAGAACATTATTCAGCAGCGAGTGTGGTTGCCGTGGTGTCACAAGCCTAGAAGCACTTCCACTGTTTGCCTTCAAACACGTTTGCCCGACCAAGGCGTGTTAAACACGCCGAAAACGCTGGCAAAGCCAGCTCCTCTGAGCACACACTTTACTAAATAAACACGCAGAGAGGGAACACAGTGACTGAAAGTGATGTTGCATCTCTCTCTCTCTCTCTCTCTCTCTCTCTCTCTCTCTCTCTCTCTCTCTCTCTCTCTCTCTCGTGTGATTGGTCGAATGCTCACCGAGTACATGGCTTTGACCATCCTGGTTGCCGTGGAGATGCTGGAGGCATCGTCCTCCGTGTTGTGCGTCTCTTTGTTGACCGTCTCCACCTGGATGTCCGGTTTGCCCAAAGTCACCCCCCTCCGACCTGAAATAGAGAATGAGGAAACCCATGAACACACAGAGGCTGCATCGAGGGTCGGGGGGGGGGACCCCACCACCCGGGCAGGTAGCATCTACATGGACCCCCCCCCACACACACACACACACACACACACCCACCCCGTCAGTTCAGATCCCACAGGCAGAGAGACACACAAACACAGACAGACAGACAGACAGAGACAGACACACACACACTTACTTCCTTTGCGCTGACGGTACAGGAACAGTGTCAGAGCGATCAGGCAGAGAAGGAGGAGGACGGACGCCCCCACCGTGCTCCCCGCGATAATCCCGACAGGAACGATCTCTGTTACCCAAGAAACACAGACAAGGCTACAGAGGGGAGACCCAGGCAGCAGCTCACCAGAGAGGACCGCGACGCGCTACAGCGTCCGGCCAAAGCTTTTTTTGATCAAGACCCATTTTTTTCCTCTAACCCCTGAACCGGAGAGCTTACCTGTTTCCTCCAGCTGGATGATGGCAGTTCCAGGTCCAAAGCTGTTCCAGGCCGTGCAGTTGTATTGGGTTTGGAAGTCTGCTTCGATCACGTTGTTGATGGTCAGGGTGGAGAGGACGCCGTTGCCGGTATCCGCCCGCTCCACGGTGTACCGCTCCAGGGTGCCGGACTCTAAAATATTCTCCTTCCACGCCCAAGCCTGGGGGAACAGAGCCTCAAAACTGAGTTTGAAAAGTCCCCGCAGACTCAGCCTCTGTTGGTCTCATTTCAAGCGTTTTTAAAAGCGGTAACAGATTTCTTCCGAGGTACGAAATGGAATCTGTGACATGTAGAGAGACAGACGTGCATGCACACACACACGCACGCGCGCTCAGCCAATTTGTCTCGCGAGGTGATTGTCGGCGATACTCACGATTCTGTCCGGAGTTGGGGTGCTGTCGATGAAGCACCTCACTTCTCCTTTGTCCCCTCTGATCGCGTACTGCACCGACTCGCTGGAAATGATGGGAGGTCCTGGGAAGAATCGCACACAAGCGCATCAGGGAAAGGCTACTGCTGTAGACAGCAAGGGTAAAAATCCTTGCACCACCGAGAATTTTAGGATTTTAGGGATTAAATTTAATTAAAAATTAATATATATATATATATATATATATATATATATATATATATATATATATATATATATATAGAGAGAGAGAGAGAGAGAGGAGAGGAGAGAGAGAGAGAGAGGAGAGAGAGAGAGAGAGAGAGAGAGAGAGAGAGAGAGAGAAGAGAATCATGAGACTGCAGTGGATTTTCCGGCTATAATTCAATCGAGGGGCTTCGATGGTGACACTCATAAAACACGGGCACTGACAATCTCGGAATGACAACTGTTAAAGTAGCCTTAGGAACTCTCCGTGTAACATTGGAGGCTTAAGAAGTCTTAGCTGGAGAATAACCCCCCCCCCCCCCCCACGCCCCTTGGAAGCCATCGCTAAAGCGTTTACCGTTGACGGACAGGGTCACCTCTCGCTCCCCGACTCCAATCCGCGGAACGATGGCTTTGCAGATGTACTGACCGGCGTCTGCCTGACTGACAGACTTCAGATACAACTGGTTATTATTGGAGAGGACCTGAGAGTCAGAGAGAGAGAGAAAGAGGGACAGAGAGAGAGAGAGAGAGTCCAGTGAAAGCTGCTGAATAATGTTCCCTTGTTAACATATTGAATTCCACCCCCTCTATATAGAATGAACTCCCTCAGCTTCATAGAGTCCAGTGAAAGCTGCTGAATAATGTTCCCTTGTTCTCATATTGAATTGCACCCCCTCTATATAGAATGAACTCACTCAGCTTCATAGAGTCCAGTGAAAGCTGCTGAATAATGTTCCCTTGTTAACATATTGAATTGCACCCCCTCTATATAGAATGAACTCCCTCAGCTTCATAGAGTCCAGTGAAAGCTGCTGAATAATGTTCCCTTGTTAACATATTGAATTGCACCCCCTCTATATAGAATGAACTCCCTCAGCTTCATAGAGTCCAGTGAAAGCTGCTGAATAATGTTCCCTTGTTAACATATTGAATTGCACCCCCTCTATATAGAATGAACTCCCTCAGCTTCATAGAGTCCAGTGAAAGCTGCTGAATAATGTTCCCTTGTTAACATATTGAATCCCACACCATATACTTAACTGACAAAAACAGAAAAAAAAAAACTTTGATTATGATGTTAAATAAACAAATAAATATTCATATAGATTTTTTTTTTTTTGTCTCAATGCTAAAAAAAAAAATCCTAGGTGATTTTTGGTCAGAGCTGTAGCACGTTTGCATCAGAATAAATCGGATGAATGTTGACTGCATTATCTGTGGCCAGGATCGCGATACGGTTTTGCTTTGGACTTCAGTATAGAGCTGCTCACCATATTGGATCCTTTCTTGATCCAGGTGAGGGTGAGGGGAGGGTTCCCTGACCACACGCAGGTCAGAGTGACGTCCGAGCCTGTGTCCACAGAGGTGGGGCGTGGCTCCATCACGATGCGAGGGCCGACTGCAGTAGGAACAAGAGAAGAGATTCAGTTGTGTTTTGTTTTTCTTTGTTTTGTAGCGCGGTGAGTAGAAACAGTCTCTGCTGTTTCTGCTTCCCTAGCCAATGGGAGCTCCAGAGCCAATGCGACGCTCCCTCTGGAATCTCCAGTGAAGACCAGCGACTTTGCACAGCCAGGAACCTGTGCTCCCCTGACTGTGCGACTCCCCTCCTGCACTCCAAGCGGCCGTGCCTTTACCAGGGGAGACCCTCGGGGACCCCCACGCTCCCCTGACTGTGTGACTCCCCTCCTGCACTCCAAGCGGCCGTGCCTTTACCAGGGGAGACCCTCGGGGACCCCCACGCTCCCCTGACTGTGTGACTCCCCTCCTGCACTCCAAGCGGCCGTGCCTTTACCAGGGGAGACCCTCGGGGACCCCGGCGCTCCCCTGACTGCGTGACTCCCCTCCTGCACTCCAAGCGGCCGTGCCTTTACCAGGGGAGACCCTCAGGGACCTCGTTTCATCCTGCAGAGGAGGAGAAAGCTTGACCGCTTTTCTAAACACGTCGAAAACAAACAGACTTACAATGCACGTCGACCAAGGTGCTGACGTTGGTGCTGCCAACTATGTTGTGCACCTCGCAGGACACTGGCTCGGTGAAAAAGCTGTGATCCACGAAGGCCTCGTACACGCTCCCCACCTCTCCCTCCAGGATAACGCCCCCCTTCGCCCATCTGAGAAAAAGAGACTCAAGAGTAAAGAGGAAACCACTTCGGAAAACTTAGGGGTTTGATATAGCCACCTCAAACCAGGTCTCCTGGAACAGCGCTTCAAGTTGAAAAAGTGGCTTCGGGCTTAAGAACACAATAAGAGAGGCATCAGAAAAATCCACGAATGAGAGGAGGTCAGATATGAATATGTTCATCGTGCATTCATTTTTGCAGTCTGTCAGGCAGTGGGGACAAGGCGTTGGTTTCTGAAGCCGCTTGTCGGGATCGGGGTTCAATGGACACACTCACCGGAAGCCCATGATCTCAGGGTTGGCAGAGGCAGTGCAGGTAAAGACCACTCTCTCTCCCTCCAGTACTGCCTGCGGGTGGAGAGACAGAGTCACCGTCGGGGGATCTGGAAACACACAGAGAGACCAAATATTATATAGTTACAGCGCCTGGACCTGTGGTTAAAGAAAAGGGGTCCTGATACCAGGAGGTTCACCCGGCTCACACTGACTCACTGTGTGTGTGTGAGAGACCCTGAGCGAGTCACTGAACCTCCTTGTGCTGCGTCCTTCACATGAGACACCAAACAAACGAGGTCCTATTGGAAGAGACTCTGCAGCAGCCCCTGACTCACTGTGTGTGTGTGAGAGACCCTGAGCGAGTCACTGAACCTCCTTGTGCTCCGTCCTTCGGATGAGAGAAAACTGAGGTCCTATTGGAAGTCACTCTGCAGCAGCCTCCTTGTGTGTCCGTCCCTGAGCGGTCACTGAACCGCCTTGTGCTCCGTCCTTCGGATGAGACGGAAAACAAACGAGGTCCTATTGGAAGAGAGAGAGAGACCTGCAGCACCACTGATAAATCTGTGTGTGTGAGAGACCGGAGAAAAGTCAGAACATGAGCAAGTCGGGGTACCTTCGGGAGGAGAAAGTAAAACACAACGAGGGTCCTATGGAGTCTGCAGCAGCCCCCCCTCTGACTCACTGTGTGTGTGTGTGAGAGGGGAACATGAGCAAGTCACTGAACCTCCTTGTGCTCCGTCCTTCGGATGAGACGCCAAACAAACGAGGTCCTATTGGAAGAGACTCTGCAGCAGCCCCTGACTCACTGTGTGTGTGTGAGAGACCCTGAGCAAGTCACTGAACCTCCTTGTGCTCCGTCCTTCGGAGGAGACGCCAAACAAACGAGGTCCTATTGGAAGAGACTCTGCAGCAGCCCCTGACTCACTGTGTGTGTGTGTGTGAGAGACCCTGAGCAAGTCACTGAACCTCCTTGTGCTCCGTCCTTCGGACGAGACGCCAAACAAACGAGGTCCTATTGGAAGAGACTCTGCAGCAGCCCCTGACTCACTGTGTGTGTGTGAGAGACCCTGAGCAAGTCACTGAACCTCCTTGTGCTCCGTCCTTCGGATGAGACGCCAAACAAACGAGGTCCTATTGGAAGAGACTCTGCAGCAGCCCCTGACTCACTGTGTGTGTGTGAGAGACCCTGAGCGAGTCACTGAACCTCCTTGTGCTCCGTCCTTCGGATGAGACGCCAAACAAACGAGGTCCTATTGGAAGAGACTCTGCAGCAGCCCCTGACTCACTGTGTGTGTGTGAGAGACCCTGAGCGAGTCACTGAACCTCCTTGTGCTCCGTCCTTCGGATGAGACGCCAAACAAACGAGGTCCTATTGGAAGAGACTCTGCAGCAGCCCCTGACTCACTGTGTGTGTGTGAGAGACCCTGAGCAAGTCACTGAACCTCCTTGTGCTCCGTCCTTCGGAGGAGACAGCAAACAAACGAGGTCCTATTGGAAGAGACTCTGCAGCAGCCCCTGACTCACTGTGTGTGTGTGAGAGACCCTGAGCGAGTCACTGAACCTCCTTGTGCTCCGTCCTTCGGAGGAGACAGCAAACAAACGAGGTCCTATTGGAAGAGACTCTGCAGCAGCCCCTGACTCACTGTGTGTGTGTGAGAGACCCTGAGCGAGTCACTGAACCTCCTTGTGCTCCGTCCTTCAGATGAGACGCCAAACAAACGAGGTCCTATTGGAAGAGACTCTGCAGCAGCCCCTGACTCACTGTGTGTGTGTGTGAGAGACCCTGAGCGAGTCACTGAACCCTGTTGTGTGTGAGGACCCTGAGCGGAGTCAATGAACTCCTTGTGACTCGTCCTCACAACTGGAGAGACCAAACCAAAAGAGGTCCTCTTGGAAGACCAGCCTCCTCTGACAGCAGCTCCAGGATACTGATTGTACTGGTGTGGTCGTAGAGGGACCTGAGCGAGTCACTGACACCCTCTTGTGCTCCTAAGTCCTCGGAGGAGACGAGGCAAAACAAACGAGTCGTTGGTTTGCTATTGGAAGAGAGACTCGTCTGCAGCAGCCCTGACAAACCCACTGTGTGGGTGTGTTGAGAGACCCTGAGCATGTCACTGACCCTCCTTGTGCTCCGTCCTTCGGACGAGACGCAAAACAAACGAGGTCCTATTGGAAGAGACTCTGCAGCAAGCCACTGAACCTCCTTGTGTGTGTGTGGGAGGCCCTGAGCAAGTCACCCTGAACCTCCTTGTGCTGTGTCCTTCGGAAGACCCTGAAGCGAGTCACTGAACCTCCTTGTGCTCCGTCCTGTCGGAGTGAGACCCTGAGCAAACAAACGAGGTCCTCCTTCTGGAAGAGAC